>NC_080162.1:161409967-161655720 GCF_950295315.1 Erinaceus europaeus | reverse complement strand
AAAAAAAGGTGTAAAAACAAAAAGTAAATCCAGACCTGTGAAGCCCCAGCTGTGACAAAAATAATATTTACACTTAAAATGTACACATTATTCATCTGTCATATGAAAAGTTCTTTTCCACTTAGAAAGTATTAAAAACCAAAAGAATATCCAGAAAAAAAAAGAATTTGTAGATTAGGTAAAATTAAACCCAAGATTAGTTATATATCTTTTTTTACTTAGGGTGCTAAGGTCCATCTAACACATCTTTGCCATTCATCTCTTGTAGGTATATGCCAATCAAACATCTTGTCAAGCTCTTGGAAATATTTGTGTGATGAACATGAATTCCTATGAGTCTTCCATTTTTGATGCATGTCGAGTGTTCCAGTTTATCTTTGAAAATACTGCTAGACTGCACACTGTTCACTCTGTTTCATTTTGGTAAAGATATTTTGGTTGATGAATAAATATTTTGATTAAATTTAGTGTAGTCAGACAAATACTAATAATATGGTGTAGATAATAAGAAATAGTCTCTCCATTGTAAAAGCAATTGTAATTGCTTGCAGGAGACAGAATCTCCCATGGCTCTTCTATGGTGACCAGCTGGGATTAGCACCTCAAGTACTCAGTACTACACCTCTGCCTACAAATTTCAGTTTCAAAGGGGAAAACCAGGTACAAGTTATTTTATTATTAGTTGTTGGCTGTGTTTTAATATAACTTTAAAAGGTTAGAGCCTATTTTAAGTTAGGATTCTTGTGTTGTAACTAACCTCAATCTGAATATCAGCTCCTTATACATATTAAATGATAAGATTGAGCTCTTTTGCATATATAGATGCCTGTGGGTTATATGGTTAAAGCAGCAAGTTGTAGTTGTAGCAGTAAGTTGTACTTATGGTATTTCAAAGAGTAGTTTTCATGGATAAATGCAAAACATTGTTTATCATTCTATATTTCTGTATTTTAAAGAAACATTTCCAAAGACTGGGATTTTCCACTGTTGTTCATAGCTACAAAGTCTCACTTCCAAATTTTTGACTTCTAGAATGAATGAATATCATACCTTTTCTGTTCATGCCCCACACTACCCTCATATCTAACAAGTTTATTATTTATATTTTTAAAAAATATTCCCTTTTGTTGCTCTTTTTGTTTTATTGTTGTAGTTATTGTTGTTATTGATGTCATTGTTGTTGGATAGGATAGAGAGAAATGGATGGAGGAGGGGAAGCCAGCAAGGGGGAGAGAAGACACCTGCAGACCTGCTTCATCACCTGTGTGAAGCGACTCCCCTGCAGGTGGAGAGCCGGGGCTCGAACTGGGATCCATATGCCGGTCCTTGTGCTGGTCCTTCTGCTTTGCGCCATGTGCTACAGCCTGATTCCCAAAATAGAGTTTTTTTATGCACAAAACCAAACCCTTTCAAGTGTGTTTAACCAGAGATTAGGTTAATTTCGTTTCAGAGTAAAGATAGTTGAGTTTAATATTTGATCTCTGAGGGGGAGAAGGGTCTGTGAACAATAAAAAAATCTTTATAGACTATTGCTTTCAGAGTGTGTAACATTTTATTCCTGGGTTTCGTTAATCAGAATACAAAATTGAATTTTGTTGCTGCTTCTTATGATGTAAGAGGAAATTTTCTGAAGTGGCAAACTTTAGAAGGAGGTGTTTTACAGGTGAGTGTGATTTTTAGCCAAAGAAGTATTAGTATGTCTTATCCTAATGTAAATATGATATACTGGCTTATTGCTTAAAGAGAACATTGATTATTTTTTCTAGTATTTAACTTGGAATTTTACTTTATTTATTTTTATGAGAATACTGCTCAGCTCTGATTTATGGTGGCAGTAAGGAATTGAACTTGAGACTTTGGAGCATCAGGCATGAAAATCTTTTTGCATAAGCACTGTGCTAGCTCCCCAGCCCAGCTCAGAATTTCTTAAAACTACTTTTTTTTTAACACAGTTAAAACTACTTTTAAGTTACAACTTTATGACACAGATGCCCCCTTAGCTTTTTATATCCTTAATATAACAAGGATGCCACCTTAATTTTTATACCCTTAATGCATGAAGTGTTATATAAATCATATTCATGTTGGGACTTGAGAATTCATTGTGAGCACAGAAAGCATTTACGTGAAATATTTATCCATTCTATTCCTTTGTTGTAGCTCTGTCCAGATACAGAGACAAGATTAAATTCTGCTTATACTTTTGGAACAACTTATCAACAAAATGTAAGTTTGAACTGTTTTAGATTGTGTATTAGTTTTATTTTTCACATCATCAATAAAAGAATCATCCTTGCATTTTTACAAATTGGAAAATTTGGGCCATTAAGACACCTCACTTGGAAGGGTGCTTGCTTTGCCAGGCGTATGACCCAGTTTCAAGCCTGGTTCCCACTACACTGGGGGAAACTTTAGTGCTGTGAAGCATCTTTCCCTCTCTTTCTTTTTCTTTTTTTTTTTTTTTTCCTCCAGGGTTATTGCTGGGCTCTGTGCCTGCACCATGAATCCACCGCACCCGGAGGCCATTTTTCCCCCTTTTGTTGCTCTTGTTGTTGTAGCCTCGGTTGTGGTTATTATTATTGCTGTTGTTGACGCTGTTCGTTGTTGGATAGGACAGAGAGAAATGGAGAGAGGAAGGGAAGACAGAGAGGGGGAGAGAAAGATAGAAAGCTGCAGACCTGCTTCACCGCCTGTGAAACGACTCCCCTGCAGGTGGGGAGCCAGGGGCTGGAACTGGGATCCTTACGCCGGTCCTTCTGCTTTGCACCACATGCACTTAACCCACTGCGCCACTGCCCGACCACCCCCTTTTTCTTTTTATATCTTTCTCCCTGTATCTCTTTATCTGAAAAAAGTTTACCTGGAGCAGTGAAGTGCCAGCAAGGTAAAAAAAAAGAAAGAAGGAAAGAAAAAGAAAAATCAAATCAAGAGGGGCCAGGAAGTGGCTTGCCCTGTAGAGCACAAACTTTTTGAAGTGTGGAGACTCAGGACCTCCATCCACCATGTGGAAGCTCTGTACAGGGGAAACTTCATTAGCAATGGAGAAGTGTTAAGATCTCTCTCTCCTTCTCTTTATCTCATCCTCTATTAAAAACAAACAAACAAAACCTGGCATTTTTTTTTTGTCAGAGAGAAAGAAATTGGGAGGAATAGGGAGAGAAAAGGGACTTTTTATAATGACGTATAATTTTAGTTACTGATACAGTTTTTTTTTTTCATTGTTATCAGTGGGACTCAATGCATGCACAATGACTCTACCATTCCTTGCATGATTTTTTTTTTGTTTGTTTTATTTTGCTTTTTTGTTTTTCATAGAGGGTGAAAGAGAAATAAAGAGGGAGAGAAGGTGCCAGAGGAACACCTGGCTGAGCATAACATGTTACCATGTGCAAGGACCTGGGTTAGAATCCCTGCTCTCCCCCTGCAGGAGGAAGCTTCACAAACAGGTCTTAGATATCTATCTTTCTTTTCTTTTAAATATTTTGTTTATTTATGAGAAAGATAGGAGAGAGAAAGAAAGAACCAGACATCACTTTGGCACATGTGCTGCCGGGGATTAAACTCAGGACCTCATGCTTGAGAGTCCAAAGCTTTATCATTGCGCCACCTCCCGGACCACAGGTGTCTATCTTTCTTTCTACCTCTCCCCTCTGAATTTCTTTCTGTCCTATCAAATTAAAAAACAAAACAAAACAAACAACAACAATAACAAAAACAACCCAAGAAGAGAGAGACACACACACACAGACTTAGCAACACTGCTCCACCACTTGTGATGCTTCCCCACCACAAGTAGAAACCAAGGGTTTGAGCCTGGGTCCTTGTGTATGCTGATGTGTGTGCTGTTAGGTGTGTGCCACCCACCCCCCATAGACATATGTACTTTTAAATTATTTTATGTATAGAAAATCATGATGAAATTAAATTCATCTATTTAGTCTTAAACATCATCTGTTATATTTTCATTATTTTATTTACTTCTGGTCTATCATGCACAGGAACCCAGGTTCAAGCCCCCAACTCTCACCTACAGGGAGGATGCTTCATAAGCAGTGGAGTAGACTGCAGGTGTCTCTCTCTCTCCCCTTCTCTTTCAGTCTTTTCCCCTGTTTCTCTATCTCTGTCATAATTTAAAATGAAATAAAGATATAACTCCCCAAATACAATCATCTTAATTGAGATACTTCTATTTTTGTTTTCCAGTGTGAGATTCCTGTCGCCAAAATTTTAGCTGACTTTCCCACGCCAGTGTTTTATGATATTTACTTTGAATATACAGACGAAAATCAACAACGCTATATCTGGGCTGTGCCTGTGTTAAACCGAAATCTTCAACATAATAAAATGTTTGTGAACCAAGGTAAGGCATTCATACATACCACTTTTTCTCAAACTGAAACAAACAAAAAAAAAATAAGCTAACCATGATAAATTAATAACTGCAGATTACAGCAGTGATTATCTATTCTCTTGTCGTAAGGCTTTGTATAGCATGCCTAAAAGTAAAACATTAAGAGGTGTACTATTTAGAATTTTTTTGCTTAATGTGTTAGTCTGTGGTTGAGAAAATATATTACTGCTAAAAGTGTTATTTTCCTAAGAAAAATTAATAGAACCTGAAAATCAGGACTGGCAAGCTGTCCTCAAATTGTTCTTTGCACAAATTGGTTTCTTTTGTTGTTCGTAAGCAGGTTGTAAAATTCTACTTATTCAAGTAATTTGCAGGGAAAATCCTTCAAAGCTGAATGAAAATTCAGTCAGAAAACATGCATTTGAGATGAGAAAGGTTATTATCAGGGGCCCCTTATAGTAGTAGTAGTTTTAATTAACACACTTACCTAAAACAAAATACTGTAACTTTATGTTTTTAATTTGTTCATAAACTTGTTCTTGGAAACCACCTTGAACAATTTGAAAGTCTTTTTAAATTTCTTCTCTTTTTATGTTAAAAGACAGTAGCTCTAGCAAGTGGCTTCTGACTCGGCGCATTTTTCTAGTGGATACACTCAGTGGACGAGAAAATGACTTAGAAAGTCAGCCAAGAGTAATTCGAATTGCTACCCAAATAACACTGAGGTAAGCAAATGTTTAATGCACTAAATTAAACTTGGAGTATGTAGGATGATGTCATAATGAAAGTATTTACTAGTAGTTATCAGATGAAAATAGTAAGGACAACTAAATTAGGACAATGCATAATATCTTTTATGCATTATATATCTTTCAATTACCTCTTTGGATTGGTAAACGCCAATAAAGATGAAGAACCAAGTGGAGGATTATAAAAAAACTTAAGTTTGAGGGGCTGGTTGGTGGCACACCTGGTTGAGTACACATATCACAATGCCCAAGGACCCAAGGTGAAGCCCCCAGCCCCTTGCAGGAGGAAAGCTTTACCAGCAGTGAAGCAGTGCTTTAGGTGTCTCTCTTTCTCACTTATCCTTCTAAATTTCTCTCTGTATCTATCCACTAAATAAATACTTAAAATTTTTTAAATATTTATTTTTCCTCTTGTTGCTCTTGTTTTTTTATTGTTGTTGTAGTTATTATTATTGTTGTTAATTGATGTTGTCATTGTTAGATGGGACAGAGAGAAATGGAGAGAGGAGGGGAAGACAGAGGGGGAGAGAAAGATAGACACCTGCAGACCTGCTTCACCTCTTGTGAAGCAACTCCCCTGAAGGTGGGGAGCTGGGGGTTCGAACCAGGATCCTTATGCAGGTGCTTGCGCTTTGTGCCATGTGCCTTTACCTTGATGCACTACTGCCTGGCTCCCAATAAATACTTTTTAAAAAGAACTTAAGCTCGTCATAGCTCATGTTCTAGGCCTCACTGTATTCCTACTGAATCAGAGTGGGTTGGATTATAGTGTGTTAATAGGTGGAAGAGAAATGACTATCTGGAGACTAAAATGAGTATGTTAGAAAGAACCCTTAAGGTGATTGCAAATGGGCAGATTTTTTTTTTTGTCTTCATCTCTTTTGACAGCTACTATTATGGCTGGACCCTGATTAATTACAAACATTCTCCTTTTCCTAGGGTACTTTAACAGTGGCTCTACCTGAGAGGAGTTTTATGTAGTCATTTTTCTCTTTTCCCATTGTGAGATTCCTATCTCTTAAGACTTTTATCTAACTTTCCCATTCCATTCTTTTCTTTTTTTTTTAAATTTTGTTTCACACTCTACTCTTTTTATGATGTATACCTTAAATAAGTTATTGAGGGGCTGAGGGACACATAAAGGTTATGTAAAAGACTTGTGTTTGAGGTGCTGTGGTCCCAGGTTCAATCCCTAGCACCACCATAAGTCAGAGCTGAGCAGTGCTCTGATCTCTCTCTCTTATTAAAATAAACCAATAAAATATTTAAAAATAAAATGAACAATTGAAAACCAACACCACTATATGATATTAATTTGGATGTTACTTAATTATTTTTTATAGTTACTACATTTTTATTTCATAACAATCTTCTGAAGTAGGCAGTACTAAGCTTTGTCATATGTCTTGGTGAGATGTATTATACTATGATTTTTATCTCATTTTATTTTTAGGTATTTTATTTATTGGATAGAGACAGAAATAGAGAAGGGAAGGGAGAGAAAAGAGAGACACTTGCAGCACTGCTTCACCACTTGTGAAGCTGCCCCCTAAAGGAGGGACCAGGGGCTTGAACCCAGCTCCTTGTGCCTGGTATGTGTGCTCAACTGAGTGCACCAACAATGGGTGCCTATACTGTGCTTTTTTAACTATATCTGCAACCTACTAATGCAGTATCACTAGTAAAAATTAATTCAAGCCTAGTCAGACCTAAATTGGTTGAGATGAGACCAGCATGTTCCCTGATACTTGTATTTTTTCACTATTACATTAAATTTAACAGAACTAAAACTCTTGACACATTTTGTTAAAATTTCTCTTTCTCTGTGGAAAACCAGAATAGCATTTGTCTTTCCCTAGAGCTACTTTTTCTCAACTTGACAGAACTTTAGTGATTTCATTTGTAATCTTCACAGGACCTATATAAGGAAGAGTTCTAATTTGTCTCAAAGAGTATACAAAACTCTGACTACTAAAGGTAGATTATATTGCTACCATTGTTTTATGTTTAATCTTCACTTGTCTTAATTAACTGATTGGTTCTGAGATCACCAAAAATATCTATATTAAATTCATACTTAACAAGTTAAATTTGTGTTTTTCTGCACCTAGATGTATTTATAACTAGTAATGTATTTCCTTTCAAAAAGCATCCAACTTGTACCTAACACGAAAAGTGGAAACATCTACCCTCCTTTAATTACCATAGCCTACAGTGACATTGATGTCAAAGATCCCACTAGCCAGTATGTGAAGGTGAGTTCCTTATTAATTGCTTAATTGCTGCTTCAGTATGTGTTGACCTAGTACAGATCAAGTTTGTGCTATGGTCAAAGACAAGGAGTCCTTTGTTGCAAATTTTAAGTTAACTTTTATCTTTATGTAGTTAAATTCACTCTGACATATGTGATGCTGGGATTGAACTCTGAACCTTATGCTTGAGAGTTCAATACTTTATCCACTGTGCCACTTCCCAATTATTTTTGACTTACAATGCTAACAGGTGAGTTCCTGTGAATATTAAGTATAAAAAAGAACTAGGGCCCAGGTGGTAGTCCACCTGATAGAGCACACATTATGCTTGAGAAGTTGGGTTCAAGCCCCAGTCCCCACCTGCAGGGAAGTGGGGAGGAACTTCACAAGTGATACAGCAGTGCTGTAAGTATCTCTTCTCTCTGTCTCTCACCCTCTATCAAAATTATAAATGCTACTGAGAGTGGTGGAGTTAAGCAGGCATTGAGCCCCAGTGATAACCCTGGTAGCAAAAGGAAAAAAAAAAAAAGAATCAAGAATTAGCCTTCTTAATAGGAGGCATCCTCAGCAGTTGAACATCCCTGTTCAGAATCCTGGGGTATGCTGAAATTTGTAGGGGCTGCTCCTGTTCTTTCTGGCCACCTTGCTTTCACTTAGATTTTTGTCTCCCTGCATAATTAAAGTAGAAATTTAAACTGTGCACAAGCTTGTGTGCTCTCTTCGTACCAGCTTTGCTCATTTTATTGAGGCACATTTTATTTTTATTTATTTATTTATTTATTTATTTTTCCCTCCTCCTCCAGGGTTATTGCTGGGCTCGGTGCCTGCACCATGAATCCACCGCTCCTGGAGGCCATTTTTTCCCCCTTTTGTTGCCCTTGTTGTAGCTTCGTTGTGGTTATTATTATTGCCCTTGTTGATGCAATTCGTTGTTGGATAGGACAGAGAGAAATGGAGAGAGGAGGAGAAGACAGAGAAGGGGAGAGAAAGATAGACACCTGCAGACCTGCTTCACTGCCTGTGAAGCGACTCCCCTGCAGGTGGGGAGCCGGGCGCTCGAACCGGGATCCTTACGCCGGTCCCTGCGCTTTGCGCCACATGTGCTTAACCCACTGCGCCACCGCCCGACCCCCTGAGACACACTTTAAAAGGCAGAAAGAGATTCAGATCGTAAGCTTTATTGCTAGTGTCCTTAATTTCAGTTGAACTAATTTGCTGTCTTTTAAATACTAGGTTTCTTTTTCAGTCACATATGAAATGAACCAAGGAGAAGCATATGTCCAGACAGACGTGAGTTCATTTAACCTATTCAAACATCTACAACATATTTTTTGATTTAATACAATCTTAGGGGGCCAGGAGATGGCACGGCAGGTAGAGCCCTTCATTAGCTCCTTAATTCCACATGCGAGCACTAAGCACTCTGCTCATGTAGCACATGTGCTTTACCAGGTGTGCCACTGTCTGGCCCCTTGCACGATGCTCAGTGAATGGTGGTGTGGTGCTTTGGTGTGTCTTCTCTCTAAAAATAGAGTGAAAATTGAAATGGAGAAGTCTGTTCAATAGTGCCACATGTGTGAGACCCTAGGTTCATTTCCTGGTATGTCCTTTAAAAAAATGATATATACTGAAATTATCACTTTAAAGAGATTTACTATAGACCTACCACCCAACCCCCCTTAATGTTAGCATTTTATATATCAGTAACTGTAGTATAGTGATCATCACCTAGACATTAATATTGTAGTGCTATTAAACCTAAACTCTTAGAATTGTACAAGTGTTTTTTTTTTTTTTTCCCCACTGTCCTTTTTCTGTGTCTCAACCTAGCCCAGAATTGCATATTTCTTTCTGTTCTCCTGTCTCCTTAGTCTGACCAGTCTCTTTAGGTCTTTCATAACCCTAGTACATTTTGAAAATTATTGACCTGCAATTGCCCCTGATACTTCTCTATTATTAAATAAATTTCAGCACATACTACAGAAAGGCTTCTGCCCATCTCGGTACATGAGATTAGAAAGTGGAAGTAAAAAAAAAAAAAAAGAAAGTGGAAGTAGGTCTTGTTACGACAATGTTAACTTTGATCAGATGGCTTAGGTGGTGCCTGCAGTGTATGCCAGTGCATTTTTGCCTTCATCATTAATGAACATAGGGCAGTTCTTTGAAATTATGAAAATGTTCTGCTTCTCATTTTTAAAAATTATTCCCTTTTGTTGCCTTTGTTTTATTGTTGTTATTGATGTCATCATTATTGTTGGATAGGACAGAGAGAAATCAGGAAAGGTGGGGAAGACAGAGAGGGGGAGAGAAAGATAGACACCTGGAGACCTGCTTCACCACTTGTGAAGCGACTCCCCTGCTGGTGGGGAGCCGGGGATTCAAACCGGGATCCTTATGCTGGTCCTTGCGCTTTGCTCTGCCACGTGCACTTAACCTGCTGCGCTACTGCCTGACTCCCTTCTCATTATTTTTTTCCTAAAATCCTCAGCATCCATTGAGAATTCTTGCCTGTAGTAATTATTACTGTGGTTTTTGATTGAATTTCTGTTTATTATTTCTTTAGTTACTGTCTATATAAATTAGTGTGAACTTGTGGGTATTTTATTCTAGCAGTTAGGATTAATTACTATTTATTTTTTGTAAGAGAGAGAGACTTTAGCACCACTCAGTCCTGGCATTATGTGACACTGAGGATCAGGCCTGTAACTTTTCTCCTCAGCCCAATGCTTCTCCTAGATTTGGCTACTTGGAATTTCTTGAACTTGACTCCTGTGTCCCTCCAATAGACCCTCTACCACTTGAGGGGTATATTTTTATACTTTTTAAAATACTGATAAGGGAGAGTACATAAATTCCAAACATCCTTTTTATCTGCTTTAGATTGCTTTGGGTGTGCTGGGTGGACTAGCAGTTTTATCATCTCTTTTGAGGACTGCAGGATGGAAGAGGCGCATTGGGAGTCCCATGATTGATTTGCAGGTAGGATGAATAAAAAATTGTCTTTTGTTTCTCTGGGGTGTCTAACTAGGGGAGGTATATGCATACCTTCTTTCCCTCCCATGTTTCTGCACACCAGTCGACACTCTAGCCAGTGGTGCTCCTACGCTACACATCATAGTTTGACACTATTAATTGCATGTCGTTGTTTATTTGATTTTTATTCTGTGATTATTCATGTGCTTTTTAAATTATTTGGATTTCTACTCCTAAAATATTCATGTCCTTTGCCCATTTTTCTATTTGATGTCTCAGTTTTCTTGTTAATATACAGGAGTTTTTTTTTTTCCTCTGTCCTCTTATTCATTTATTTTTTTTAATAGCCACCAGGGTAATCACTGGGGCTTGGTGCCACTCCCAGTGGCCATTTTTTTCCTCTATTTTTTCTTTTTTTTAAAAAAATAATTTATTTATTTTAAAAAGGAGACATTAACATAACCATAGGATAAGAGGGGTACAACTCCACACAATTCCCACCACCAGATCTCCATATCCCATCCCCATCCCCTGATAGCTTACCTATTCTTTTTCCGTCTGGGAGTATGAACCCAAGGCCACTGTGGGTTGCAGAAGGTGAAAGGTCTGGCTTTTGTAATTGCTTCCCTGCTGAACATGGGCATTGACGGGTCAATCCATACTCCCAGATACTCCAGTCTCTCTCTTTCCCTAGTAGGGTGGGGCTCTGGGGAAGCAGAGCTCCAGGACACATTGGTGGGGTCGTCTGTCCAGGGAAGTCTGGTTGGCATATGCTGGCATCTGGAACCTGGTGGCTGAAAAGAGAGTTAACATACAAAGCCAAACAAATTATTGAACAATTATGGACCTAAAGGCTGGAATAGTGCAGATGAAGTTTTGGGGGCTACTCACTGCAGACTATTGTGTACTTTTGCCCTAGTTTATGGATATGTGTGAACATATGCTCTGTCTTATGGGACCTGGTCTATATCTAGGTTTTGGGACTTTGTTAGGAAGTGAACCACCTGGAATGGAATTAGAGAATATTATGAAAGGAAAGGTCTCACCCGAGTAATGAAGCTGAAGTGTTGTTATTCCATACCTGAAGTTCTGGACATAGTCTGAAGTGAAGCATGCTGAGGTGGTACTTGTTGCATTGATTAGGTTGGGATTGGCAGATGCAATATTATTTGGTATAAATTGAGAGAAGCATGCAGGAAAGTGTGCCCCACCCTAAGGTTCCAGGACTGGGGAAAATATAGGCTCTATAGTGGAAATTTGAGGTTCCTGTCTCACCCCAGGGTTTTTACTTTGGTACCCTACCCTCTATTTTTTCTATCTTTTTGTTTGATAGGATAGATAGAAGTTGAAAGGGGAGGTAAAGAAGGAGAGAGAAAAAGATAGACCTGCAGATCTGCCTTATCGCTTGTGAAACACCCTTTTTCAGGTGGGGAGTGGGGGCTTGAATCCGGGTCCTTGCTCATGGTAATATGTGCACTTAACCAGGTGTGCCACTACCCAGCCTCCTCCTTTCTCTTTTCTAAATATGAGTCCCCTTTGACTTTTTGATGTTCAGTTTTTTTCTCCAGGTCTGTGCTATTTGTTATATTATTTACATGTGTCCTTGTGTAACAAAAACATTTGATATTGTCACATCTAAACAGTTTTTCATATTTTGGTATGTGCCTTTAGTGTATTATTTATAAAATCCTCTATCTCGAGACCATAAAGATATTTTTTCATGGTTTATGCTATAAACTATAGTTTTACTTTCATTTATTTTTTATTTGTCATTTGTTAAATATTTAGTATGTGCTATTTAGTGTTCGTTGTAACTTATATAATTCATTGACGCCTCACAATAATTTTGCTAAGTTAGATATTACTGTTTGTACTTTACACATGATGAAATTGAGGCAGAGGTCCATCAAAATTTTGACTCGTTTAATTTTCCACAAGTTAGTAACAGAGGTGGAATTTCAGTTTTGCTTATGAAGAGCGTGAGAAAGGCTCCACAGTGACTTGTTTGTGCTGGAATGTCGGCTTGATTCCCTGCTACTGTGCTGGTGTGGAGATGTAGCTTAGTTACAGAGCACATGATTCACATATTTGAGCTTCTGGGTTTTATTTCCTAGCACCAAAACATAAAAACTTAAAACAAAGCCAGTGTACTACTAAGGAATCAGAGGGGGAGGAGGTCATGATTTGCAGATTGGAATAGTCAAGAAAGGATTATTAGGGAAGTGAACTTTAATCTCTGCATTCCACAGATAGTCTCTGAGGGCCTGCTGTGTGTATGCCAAGCCCTGGGGGGTATGACAGTGAGCCAGACAGACATGGTCTTTGCCCTTAGAGCCCACAAGAGTTTAGTATAGGGATAGAGGAAACAATGGAACAGTGACCTTTTTCATTGCACAAAATAATGACAAAGTATGGAGTGGTTGTCATTGATCAAGTGGTTACAACTGGTGGAAGAAGCAAAAAAAAAAAAAAAAAATTTGGTTCAGTTGTAAGAGCCACTGTAAGTCAGGAATTGATATTTTAGTGGAGACTATGTTTTTTTTTTTTTTAAGATTTATTTCTTTTCTTTTAAAATATCTACTGGGTAGAGACAGAAATGAGAGGGAAGGAGGAGACAGAGATGGAGAGATACAGAGAAGGGCCAGGTGGTGTCACACCTGGTTGAACACACATGTTTACAGTGCTCAAGAATCTGGATTCAAACCCCCCGTCCCCACCTGCATGGGGAAAGCTTTACTAAGTGGTGAAACAGGGCTGTAGGTGTCTCTCAGTTGCTATCTCCTTCCTCCTCTCAATTTCTGGCTGTATCTATCAAATAAATAAAGATATTTTTAAAAGGAAGAGAGAAAAAGAAAGAGAGAAAGAAAGAATTCCTGCAAAACAGCTTCATTTGTGAAGCTTTCCCCCTGCAGGTGGAGACCAGGGTCTTGAACTTGGGTCTTTGCGCATTGCAACATGCTGATTCTACCAAGTGCGCTACCTCCTGTCCTCCAGTCTCTATACTTTTACAAAGGGATGTGGCACAATCTAATTTACATTTTAGAATGCTAATGGATGATATTATGGGGGACAGTTTGAGATGAAGGGCTTAAGGCTAGGAGAGAATTAATAGACTTCCTTAGATGTGAAAGAAGTGTAAAGGGTTGAATAAAGTGGAAAAAAATTTTTTCTCTTGGATAGAGTCAGAAACTGAGGAAGAGGGAAAATAGCACTACCTGTGAAACTTCCCCCTGCAGGTTGGGAGCAGGGGTTTGAACTTGGGTCCTTACACATTTTAATGTGTGCGCTCAACCAGGTGCCCCACCACCCAGCCCCCCAAATGGAAACTTTTAAGAATGAGGAGGATTCAAAAGGTATCTAGGAAGTGACTGTAAAAAACTGTAGCTTAAAAAAAATATTTTTTTCGTTATCTTTATTTATTGGATAGAGATAGTCAGAAATCATAAGAGAAGGGCGTGATAGGGAGAGACACAGAGACACACTTGCCATACTGCTTCACCACTCACAAAGCGTTCCGCCCTGCAGTTGAGGACCAGCAGCTCAAACCTGGGTCCTTGCACATTGTAACATTTGTGCTCAACCAGGTGAGCCACCACCCATCCCCTGTAATTGGTTTTTAAAATTTTTTTTTAATATTTATTTTATTTATTTATTCCCTATTGTTGCCCTTGTTGTTTTATTGTTGTAGTTATTATTGTTGTCATCGTCGTTGTTGGATAGGACAGAGAGAAATGGAGAGAGGAGGGGAAGACAGAGAGGAGGAGAGAAAGACAGACACCTGCAGACCTGCTTCACCGCCTGTGAAGGGACTCCCCTGCAGGTGGGGAGCCGGGGTTCGAACCGGGATCCTTATGTCGGTCCTTGTGCTTTGCGCCACCTGCGCTTAACCCGCTGCGCTACAGCCCGACTCCCGTAATTGGTCTTTAATGGATCCATAGATACATGAAATAAAACTTCCAACTGTATGAAACAAGATAGGTAATATGTTATTAAAGCTATAATATGAACTAGACTGAATCTTTTTAAAAAATTTTTTATTAATTTAGTATTGATTTACAAAGTTATAACAGCACCACAAGAGTTCTGTGTCCCTGTTCCCTCCATTGGAAGCCATAGCAGTTCTCCCAAGGTTGCAGATATGGGTAAACTATTATTTCTACAACTGTCTGTCTATATTTGTTTGTATTTGCCCATTGTTTTCCATGGTCCCATCTTCTCTTTCTTTCCAAGTTATACTTACTTATTTTGAATGCCCCTCTCTTTTTCCTCTTCTGTCTTTGGGTCCTGATGGAGTTGGAGTTCAGAGCCTTCTGGTCATCTTGCCCCTATCATTTCTCCCCCCCTGGGAGTATGGACCAGGATTCTTTTTGAGGTGCAGAAGTTGGCAGGTCTGGCTTCAATAATTGCTTCTCTGCTGGATATGGGTATTGGCAGGTCAACTCATACCCCCAGCCTGTTTATATCTTTCCTTGTGAGGTAGGGCTTTGGAGAGGTGAGGTCTGGGGCACATTGGTGAGGTCATCTACCCAGGGAAGTCAGGATGGAACGATGATAGCATCTGCAACTTGGTGGCTGAAAGGCTTAAGATAAAAAGCAGGACAAAATGATTAATGAACAGAAACCAAAATATAGGAATAGAACAGGTGAAAATAGGTAGACTGAATCTTTAACTGTTGTAATTTTCTTTAAATTGCAGACAGTCTTGAAATTCTTGGTATTCTATGCAGGAGACCTGGCCAATGTTTTCTTTATCATCACAGTGGGGACAGGTCTCTACTGGCTGATTTTCTTCAAGGTAAGTCAGTTTCTGATTTCAACTTAAATACCAACAGCTGAATAACTGATTTGCTTTCTTTATAAGGAACATTTTATTTGAGTGTATTTCTGATCAGAAGTACTAGGACAGGCATTGAAATTATCATTCCTTGTTTGTGCTAGTATTTATTTAGTGTATCATTACTTTTTTCCTTTTATGATCTCTTTGGCTTATAAACGATGCCTACTAAAAACCTTATATGGTCATATTTAACAGTTTACTTTTTACCTTAGGCCCAGAAGTCCATTTCTGTTTTACTACCAGTACCAATTCAGGAAGAACGTTTTGTTACTTATGTGGGATGTGCTTTTGCTTTGAAGGTAAGCTTTTAAAGGATATGCTGCTAACTTTAAAATGCATGCAATAGAATTATGTATCTTTAATGTAAAAATTCTCTTAAGACCTTTGCTGTAAATTTTAGTTTGATTTTGAAAGAAAATATAAACTTTTATTTTACATAGGAAGATTATTTATAGTAGACTCATTTGAAAACTTTGCTGTAACTAATTTTTCCTAAGAAGCCATTTTTGAATTAACCTGAGTTAGTCTAATTTGATAAATTTGCTAGAAACTGTTTATAAAAACTGATGTATTCAAAATGGGATAAATGCAACTTTTTCTTTGTTAGTTGAGGTTTAAATGTACCACCATGGGTAAAGTGCTGGAATCTTAGAAGTTTCCTCTTGTCATAGAGCCCTCTCTATATATATCATTCTTTTATCAATGTCTGTGCAACATTTTTTTTTTAATTTACTTTGGATGGAGACAGAGAAATTGAGAAGGAAGGGACAGCTAGAGAGGGAGAGACACCTACAGCACTGCTTCACTGCTCATGAGCCTCCCCCCGCCCCTGCAGGTGGGGACCAGGGGCCTTAACCTGTGTCCTTGCACACTAGAAAGTGTACATTCAACCAGGTGTGCTACCACCTGGCCCTTCTGTGAGACTCTACATACCTTTGTGATAGGTTTCATTTCATTGTATCCTGTATCTATATGCTTTTCACACTGACCTGTGAGCTTCCTGAGACTACATATAAGATTATTTTTATCAATTTCGTGGTCAGTTGTAAGAAGAATGCCTCAGTTTACACATATTGCTTCTTTAGATGAAAAAAAAAAGTGTTTTGGCAATACTTTTTTTTTTAATTAAAAATCTCAATACCAGAAATAGGAAATCGTGTGCGCGTGTGCGCGCACACACACACACACACACCATATACACACACACACACATCACACACACACACACCATACACACACACCACACACACACACACACACCATACACACACACACACACACACCACACACACACACACACCACACACACACACACACACACACACACACACACCATACTGACATTTTAATCAGGACAAACCAATTATAGGTGAAGAAAATATCTTTATGTATGAAAAAGAGACAAAGTCTACTTTTGGAAATCTTGGACAGAGGTCAGTTCTGCAGAGCCCCTGTGATAGGAGGAGTGTATCTCCACTTTTTATATTCCCTGTTTTAAAGAGGGAAGAGGAGAAAACAAATCCACATTGAGTAAGAAAATTCTGTGAATTTGATGATTCCAATTTATTGATAAGCTTCTGGTGGTGTTATGACTTCATTTGTCACTTATGGATATTATAGAATACTTGTTGCTTGAAGAGCCAGCCTTGGTTTCATAAGCAGGCTTAATACATATACTTCCTGGGTATTTTGTTTGTCATTCTTAGGCGCTGCAATTTTTGCATAAATTCATATCCCAGATTACCATAGACATATTCTTTATTGATTGGGAACGACCTAAAGGAAAGATTCTTAAAGCTGTTGAAGGTAACTGAAGTAACTGCTTGTACAATTGTTTTTGTCACCCTTGAAGAACACAGAATGTAAATCGCTTTCTCATATTTTCTCCCTGACTAGGTGAGGGTGGTGTTCGTAGTGCTACTGTTCCCATAAGCATATGGAGAACATATTTTGTAGCCAATGAATGGAATGAAATTCAAAGTGTGAGAAAAATTAATCCTCTCTTTCAAGTCCTTACTGTTCTCTTCCTTTTGGAGGTATGAACTGTTTGATATCATTACATACAACTTTTGGAGTCCTAATAAATGTTAATATAATTTTGGTTAAGTTTTCAAGTCAGTGGAAAGAGTTTTCTCTCTCCCTCCCTTCCTTCCCTCTTCCTTCCTTTCTTTTTTTTATCATCAGAGCACTGCTCAGAAGTGGCTTTTGGGAGTTGGGTGGCAGTGCAGCGGGTTAAGCACAACGGCTGGCATAAGGATCCTGATTCGAGCCCCTGGCTCCCCACTTGCAGGGGGCTCAACTTCACAGGCAGTGAAGCAGGTCTGCAGGTGTCTGTCTTTCTCTCCCTCTCTCTGTCTTCCCCTCCTCTCTCCATTTCTCTCTGTCCTATCCAACAACAATAACATCAATAACAACAACAATAATGACTTCAACAATAAAATAAACAGGGCAACCAAAGGGAATAAATTTTTTTTTAAAAAAAAAGAAGTGGCTTTTATCATGAAAGTTGCTGTCTTAATCATATTTTAGTATATAGTTTCTAGATCTTTTTTCATCTTGTAGAACTGAAACATTTTCCATTCCCTCTCCTCCCAGCCTCAGCAATCACCATTCTTTCTTCTTTCATATTACTACTCTAGGTAATGAGCTGCTTTTTGAAAAATATATCTATAATATATATATATATATATATATATATATATATATATATATATATATGTATTTCTCTGACAGGACAGAGAGAAATTAAGAGTGAAGGGAAATAGAGATACTAGCAGCACTGTTTCCCAGCTCATGAAGCTTCCCTTGCAGGTGGGGTTCAGGGGCTTGAGCCTGGATCCTTGTGCATAGTAGTGTATACGCTCAGCCAGGTATACCACTGCCTGGTACCTGGAGCAGCTTTTACACCATTGGTTTTTGGAGTATCCCCCCGGAAATTAATAAAATGACTATGCCTTGCCTTACTAGAGAGCTTGTGTTTGATTCAACAGTTCTCAAATGAACCCAGAAGATACTTAGTACATAGGACCAAACTTAATCTTGGCTTCCTTTTATCAAATAAATTAGCTTCCTCAAGAGATATTTTGGAAAATACTATTTTCACTGTAAGAAAAACAATTCTTTGCTTAGTTCTAGTGTATGTTAAAAAAAATCCATGGAAGATGATGATGAAAACTTCATCCTTTAGAATTTTTTTGTTTTTTTGATTATTTTTTTTCTTTATTAGTAATTTGATATAGGTTTGCAAAATTACAAGTTTCATTTTTTTTCTATGTCTTTTCTTTATTAGTGTGACAGAAATTTTTTGTTTTTACTATTGAGGGATTAGTGGTTTACAATAAATACAGCTGTTGATACATATGTACAATATCTCAATTTTCTACAAAACACTCTCACCCCCAGCTTAGGTTCTCCTCCACAGTCATGCACTAGGTACCTGAATACTCCCCTTCCTCCTGATTCCTTTGCTTTGGTGCAATACACCAAACCTAGTTCAAGTTCTACTTTGTGTTTCCGCTGTTCTTTATTTCTCAATTTTGTGACAAATGTTTTAACATCTCAATAAACGTGATATATTTGCCATATCGAGATATTATAAGCTGATCTAGCTAAATATCTTATGTCTTTAAAATTTTTTTTTCATTATCTTTACTTATTGGATAGAGACAGCCAGAAATTAGAGGGAAGGGTTTGATAGGGAGAGGGAGAGAGAGAGAGTGAGAGAGAGAGTGAAAGAAAGAGACAGAGAGACCACCTGCAGCACTGCTTCATCACTTGCAAAGCTATCCTCCTGCAGGTTAAGCACAGGTGCTCAAACCTGAATTCTTTGGCATTGTAACGTGCGCTTAACCAGACGCACCACCACCCAGTCCCTTTTTTTTTTTACCAGAGCACTGCTCAGCTCTGGTTCATAGTGGTGTGGGGAATTAAACCTGGGACATTGGAATCTCAGGCATGAGAGTCTCTTTGCATAACCATTATGTTATCTATCCTCACCTGCTAAATATTTTATATTAAATACTTTGTAATTAAAATCTAGACAATCATTTTTATATACATTTTCTACTGGTGGTACAAATTTGAGTGTTTTAGTTTTTCACAGTGAATAGGAAAAAAATTTCCATTTTCAAACTAGATAAGTTTTTTTATTCATGTATATTTAAATGACTATTTCTCCTTTTTGTTTCAGGTCGTAGGATTCAAGAACTTGGCACTAATGGACTCATCTTCTAGTCTTTCCAGGAGCCCAGCTAGCTACATAGCTCCAAATAGCCGCATTTTGAGATATGCAGTATCTACTGCTCTTTGGTTAGTCATTGGAGTTACACAGGTAATGAAATTTAATTTAAGCCTTTTTATATTTATAATCCTATCCAATTAATCGTCCTCAAATACTGAACACTTACTACTTTCTATTGCAAAAAGAGAATGACTATAAGAACAAAAGTAATAAAACCTAGCTCATACGTAAGTATTATATCCAGACATGGTGCTAATTGTAGTACACATATTAACATACTTAATCTTTTTTTTTCTTTTTAAGTTTATTTATTTTGTGTATGAGAGACTAGAGCCCTGCTCAGCTCTGGCATATGGTGGTGTTGGGGACTAACATACTTAATCTTCATAGTAGCCCCCAGAAATAGGTATTAGTAGCCTAGTATTACAGAAGAAGACAGTGCAGCACAGAAAGCTTAAAGAATCACCTAAGGCTATGAAACAGCAACTAACAGAATGGAACTTTCAACCTATTATTTAATTATTTAAGCTATAAAACATGTTATAAGGTATGTGGCATGTGATACACTGATTTCCTTCCTCCCTTCTTCCCATTTTTCCTTCCTTCCTTCTTTGCATCCTTCCTTCCGTTTTTGGATAGGGACTTAAATTGAGAGGAAGGTGTAGAGAGACAGGAGAGGGGGATGCCTGTAGTACTGTTTCATTGCTCATAAAGCTCCCTTCCTGCAGTTCAGGGACTTGAATCTGGGTCCTTGCACATAGTAATGTGTGTCCTCTCCTGGGTGTGCCTGCCCGTTGATTTCTTTTTAATTGCTTAAGTTTTGGGTATTGAGCTTTGCATCTTGACTTCCATTCCATTTACTGTTAAATTTTTTTTCTATGAAAGATTTTTAAAAATGAATGAGTGAATGAATAAGATGTGACTAAAGCTCTTAATTTTAGCACCTATATTTCTTACTTTCTTTTCACACACTTCCACAAACCGAAAGAACCATTAAGTTTGATTTAAAATTCCTTTAACTTTAAAGTCAGCAAACAATGACCTCTAGAAAGACTGTATTGAACCTCCTAAAATGGGTGAACAAATATCCACCCTAAAGAACCTCTTTTTAAAGATCGTTCAAAACTGAGATCCCCTGATTCCCACAGACTTGCATTTAGGTGACAGTTTATAATATGAGATAGTCTCCTTACATTTCTATCTATAAAAATAGGAAAAACTTGTCCAAACTATATTATTATTATTATTTTCTTTTTAATTTTATTTATAAAAAGGAAACACTGACAAAACCAAAGGATAAGAGGGGTACAACTCCACACAATTCCCACCACCATATCTCCGCATCCCACTCCTTCCCTTCACAGCTTTCCTATTCTTTAACCCTCTGGGAGTATGGACCCAAGGTCATTATGGGGTGCAGAAGGTGGAAGGTCTGGCTTCTGTAATTGCTTCCCCGCTGAACATGGGCATTGACAGGTCAATCCATACTCCCAGCCTGCCTCTCTCTTTCTCTAATGGGGTGGGGTTCTGGGGAATCAGAGCTCCAGGACACATTGGTGGGATTGTCTGTCCAGAAAAGTCTAGTTGACATCATGGTAGCATCTGGAACCTGGTGGCTGAAAAGAGAGTTAACATATAAAGCCAAACAAATTGTTGACTAATCATGAACCTAAAGGCTGGAATAGTGCGGATGAAGAGTTGGGGGGTTTCCAGTTTTTAGATAGCTAGTAGGCATATTTTAGTTATATTCCAAAGGGCCTGTGGCTATACTAATTTTTTTTTTCTGCCACCAGAGCTATTGCTGGGGCTTGGTGTCTGCACCACGAATCCACTGCTCCTGGACGCTATTTTTTCCCCTTTTGTTGCCCTTGTTTTTTATTGTTATTGTTATTACTGTCGTTGTTGTTGGATAGGACGGAGAGAAATGGAGAGAGAAGAGGAAGGCAGAGAGGGGGAGAGAAAGACAGGCACCTGCAGACCTGCTTCACTGTTTGTGAAGCGACCCTCCAGGTGGGGAGCTGGAGGCTTGAACCGGGATCCTTACTCCAGTCCTTGCGCTTCGCACCATGTGTGCTTAACCCACCGTGCTACTGCCTGACCCCCTTTATTATTAATTTTTAGATAGAGGCAGAGAGAATAGAGAGTAAAAAGCAAACAAACCTTTCTCTAGTTTGGTAGGGACCAGGCTAGAGCCGGAGTTGCACTATCCAAGCGAGCTATTGTGTTGCCTCCACTTGTTCAAATTTTAAGCTGTAGGGAAAATGCCATTGGGTATAGTTTGACAATCAGAAAAGAAAGACAAGAATCACAATTTGAAGTAAAATAGGAGCAAAAGGGCATGGGATTTGCTGTTTGTCATTAATATAATAAGAAAATATTTTGTGCATTTACTAATATAGAAGTTTTTGTGAATAGATCAGATTCATTTTAGTTGTAGAGAATTTAAAGAAATACCGTCTGAAGCTTCTCATATTTGATTGAGCACAACAATCCAAAATAGCAATGAATAAAATAAAAATCATCTCTATGTCTCCCATGAAAAGAGGACCAGAGGTCCACAGTGAATTTTTGGCTTAGTGACTCCATCTGCCATCAGGACCCATAAGCCTGTTATACTTTGCCACTCAGTGCTTCTATTCTAAGGTCACTTCATGGTCCACAGTGGCTGATGTAGTTTCAGGATTGAGTTGGAAGACAACTTACAGCTTTTTCAGAAGTGCATTCATTATCTCCTTGGCCAGAACTCAGTCACCTGGCCATACCTCACAGTTCTGTTCTCTTTTAGCTAGGCAGCAATATAACTACTCAAAGGAGGGGCCTGTTACTAAGCAGAAAGTTGTTGAAGTAAGAAATAGCCAGTTTAGGCACTACCACCAAATTTTATTCTTTCTCACTTTACTGTCATTTTTATAGTGTTTCTTTTTGTGGTAATATTCTGAGGGTATCTTTATTCTTTATGTATCTTAAGAGTAAACTTAACAACTTGTTGTAGTTGCATAAATTTGTTTATAAAATACTTGATTCTCAAATTTTTTTTTTTTATTCTTACATTAGACTTTATTATTTACTCCTTTTGTTTACCTAAGTATTTCTTTGTCATCTTTTTTCAACTTTTTTTTTTTTGGCCTCCAGGGTTACAGCTGGGGCTTAGTGCCTGCACTACAAATCCACTGCTCCTAGAGCCTACTTTTTCCTTTTTGTTGCCCTTATTGTTTATCGTTGTTGTTATTATTGTTGTTATTGCTGTAGTTGGATAGGGCAGAGAGAAATGGAGAGAGGAAGGGAAGACAGAGGGGGAGAGAAAGATAGACACCAGCAGACCTGCTTCACTGCTTGTGAGGTGACCCCCTTGCAGGTGGGGAGCCGGGGGCTTGAACTGGGATCCTTATGATGATCCTTGCACTTTGCACCATGTGCACATAACTTCCTGCGCTACTGCCAGGTCCCCCCCCTTTTTTTTTTTTTTAACTTTTAAGTGGTTTCCTTTAAGTTTTAAAATTTGAGTGTTACTGTTTTTCAAATATGCATATAGTATTTACAAAAGTATTTCCAGTAAGCAGCTACTGTAAAATATTTATTAGTTCACACTATGTGAATATATTTTGTGTTCTAGCTATAGTGGGGCTCACAGATATGCTATCGTAAGAACAAGTAACTAATTGTGACAGGTTCTCTCTGTGAAGAGTCTTAGTGGGGAGATGAGACAGAGGGTAAATGGAAACTTGGGGAGGGAAGTTAGGAATGGGGTCAGCTTTAAATTGGGCTAGTTAGGAAGTGTGTTCTTTTTCTCTGAAATATACCTTAAGTTTATAATGTAAACTTTTCTCTTTGTAGTTAAAAGAAAAGTCTCATTTTAGTACCCTTACTTAAACATCAGAAAACACTTAAAACCATGCCATTTTAACATTTAATACACTGGTCTGTGGTTGAGATAAAATAATGATATATGATTTTATGGTCTGTCCTGTCAAAAGAAGATTAATCTGAAAAAATGCAATTTTTTTAAAAAAAAATACAGATAATGGAAAAATACCAAAGTTCCTTCAATGCAGTGGGAGCCAAGTCTGAACCTAGATTGTAAATATGCCAAAGCAGCACACTATCCATGAACTATTTCACTAGTCCTAAATTAGTAAGTTTTTCTAATGACTTTGGTATTTAGGAGAACAACAACAGATATAGCCATTAACACAAGTCCAAAATCTTCCGTTGACAGACAAGTCCAAATTGGCAGGTGGGATTTTACTTTATAGAAACCATTAGAAGATACCTTATTCTTGGTTGGAACTTCTATTTTCTTAAGATATTATACTGTGGCTATAAAAGAAAATTAAATCCTAAAAACTAATAGATTTGAACTTGGCTTAATGTTTCAGATTGTGTTCTTCACTGTTTTTTATGAGAGATTTATAGAAGATAAAATTCGACAGTTTGTTGATTTATGCTGTATGAGCAATGTAAGTACTTCTTGACTTTATCTTGTAACCATTGTTTTATTCCTTTTTAAAGGTCCTGAGTAGATTAAAGTAGGCTTTAAAAGTGATTTGGTGTGATTAGATTTTCAGTCTTAATTTTCCACTGGTTGTTAATTCCAGGGATAGTTATAACAGATTACACATCATATTTACAGCTTTTGTGTGTATTTTTTCTTTAAAGTTTCTTAATTATGAAGTTTCTATGACAGAAAATAGTTCAGTTAGCCCAAAGTCCCTGGAAAGCTTTTATATATCAAGTCTTATATCTTCTTTTCTTTGAAAATATTCTCAATCTCTTTTCCTTCTGCTTTTGAAAAAATAAATTCATTGACAGTTATTCCTTTATTTTCCTCTTTATATATTTTCTAAGACTTTGGCCCTTGTTATTTTAAGAGGAAAGAAGCAATTTAAAGAGAAACTTAATTTTTATTGTCTTACAGATGAATTGCTAATTGGTCTTTTAAAATCTCTTTATAGATATCAGTGTTCCTGTTATCCCATAGATGTTTTGGATATTACATTCATGGTAGATCAGTACATGGACATGCAGATACTAATATGGAAGAAATGAATATGAATCTTAAAAGAGAAGCGGTATGGTTGTATTTTATATCTTTTTGTTTTATATCTTTTTTTGTTTGAATGATGATTGTTGGTTCTCTTTAATTTTTTAAACCAGGTTTCACTGATTTACCATGAAATTTCAGGCTTTATACCTCTATGTATATAGGCCTCACTGTACCCACAGCCACTATCAAAAGGATACCATGTTCCCATTTCTCTCATCCTCATTCCTTTCTCTATGGTAAATGCTATAGTTTTCTTAGAGTCTAAGAGTTAATTTTGTTATCATTTTGCCAGAGTTTGGTTTGGTTGTTTATATTCTACACATGAGAGATCTGGTAACTGTCTTTCACTTAAGTTATTTCACTTAACCATCTCAAATTTAATCCATCTTACTGCAGAAGTCACTTTCCCCTCCTCCCTTCATCTCTGGGACTTCACCACTCTGGGTTGACTTTTGTAGACAGAGACAGAGGCAGTGAGAAACCATAGCACCAAAGTCTCCTTCAGTGACTTCAGCCCAGCTATGGAGGCTGGGCTCAGCTCTGGGTTGCATACATGGCAAAGTACCAAATTATCCAAGTAAGATATTTTTGGTCCTGATTTCCTCTTTCTTAGTAACTGAGTAGTATTTCATTAATATAGATAGTACAACTTCTTTATTTAGCCATCCATCCAGAGGCATTTATATTGATTCCATGTTTTGATTATTATGAGTAAAGCTGCTGTAGGGTTGCACATGTCCTTTTAAATTAGAGCTTCACCCCCTTCAGATAAATACCTAGGATTGACATTGCTGGCTCATGTGACAGTTTTATTTTGAGTCTATTAAGGAATATACTATTTTTCATAGAAACTGCACAAATCTGCATTCTCACCAACAGTGTACTAGAGTTGCCTTTCTCTGCACCCCTGCTGTTTTTAGTCTTTCTTATACAGACCACTCTCACTGGTATGAGATGGTATCTTATTAAAGTTTTGATTTACATTTCCCTAATAATAAATGGTGCTAAAGTAAAAGACTCTGAGTCAGGGGAGAGTTCAGGCCTTGAAACGTGATGGCAGAGGAGGATCTAGAGGGGGTTGAATTGTTATGTGGAAAACTGAGAAATGTTTCACATGTGCAAACTACTGTGTTTTACTGTTGACTGTAAAAATTAATTAAAAAATAATAGGTGGTGCTGAGCATACTTTTTTCCCATGTATATGAGGGTCCCACTTGCTTATGAATAATGATTCTCTTTATGAGGATTTGATTTGCCAAGATTCTGTTGAGAAATTTTGCATCTATGTTATCAGAGATCTAGTTTTCTTCTTTTTTTCCCTTTTATTACGATTAATGGTTAGAGCTGTTTATAACCTGGTTTTGGTACTGGTAATGTTGGTCTCATAAAATATGTTTAGGAATATTTTCCTCTTCAGTTTTTTTGGTAGAGTTTGGGAAGGCCAGGTATTAGATCTTTGTAAGTTTGGTAGAATTCACTAGGGAAGCCATCTGAATATTGATAAAGGAAGAAATCAGAGCCAGGTGTGGCTCACCTGAATGAGCACATATGTTACAATGAGCTGCAGTCTTCACCTACAGGAGGGAAATTTGATGAGCAGTAGAGCAGTGGTGTAGGTGTCTTTACTCCTGTCTGTCTGTCAGTCTATCTGTTTTTTCTTTCTCTGAGTCTCATATCCTCTATTAAAAAAGGGAGGCTGGGCAGTAGTGTATTGGGTTAAGTGGACATGGCATGAAGTGCAAAGACCGGCCTAAGGATCCTGGTTCAGGCCCCTGGCTCCTCACCTACAGGGGGTCACTTAACAAGCAGTGAAACAGGTATGCAAGTGTCTGTCTTTCTCTTCCTCTCTGTCTTCCCCTCCTCTCTCGATTTCTCTCTGTCCTATTCAACAACAACAGCAGCAATGACAGCAACAATAATAACAACAACAAGGGCAACAAAAGGGGAAAAATAGCTTCCAGGAGCAGTGGATTCATAGCTCAGGCACTGAGCCCCAACAATAACCCTGGAGGCAAAAAAAAAGAAAGTCCACCGGGAATGGTGAAGTTGTGCAGGCACCAAACCCTGGAGATAATGTTGGTGGTATAAAACGGAATAGAATTGAGTTTTATCCCACAGTTTCAAATAATCTGCAATTCTGAGTAACCAAATAAACCGTGAGGCAGTTGTTTCTTATAGGAGAAAGTGATAAGAATTCTAGAAAGTCACCATTTTGTAGTGCCTGATCATTAATACTTAGGGGCTGCAATCGTTAGTAAATGCTAAAACAATTAAGTGAAGATTGACAGGAAACATTAAAGTGATTAGTCTGGTTGACATAATCTATAAACACTGGCTTAATCTTGCTACTCATAAAAATTAGGAAAACTGGGGGCTAGGCGGTAGTGCAGTGGGATAAATGCACATGATGCAAAGCACAAGGACCGGCCTAAGGTTCCCAGTTTGAGCCCCCAGCTCCCCACCTGCAGGGGGGTTGATTTGCAAGTGGTGAAGCAGGTCTGCAGGTATCTATCTTTCTCTCCTCCTCTCTGTCTTCCCCCTCCTCTCTTGATTTCTCTCTGTCCAATCCAACAGCATCAACAGCTATAAGAGCAATAACAACCACAATAAGGGAAACAATAAGGGCAACAAAATGGGAAAAATGGCCTCCAGGAGCAGTGGATTTGTAGTTCTGGTACCGAGCCCCAGT
The DNA here is from genome assembly GCF_950295315.1 of Erinaceus europaeus. Lineage (NCBI taxonomy): Eukaryota > Metazoa > Chordata > Mammalia > Eulipotyphla > Erinaceidae > Erinaceus > Erinaceus europaeus. Next base: position 161,628,585 of record NC_080162.1, on the reverse strand, counting down.
GATAACCCTGGAGGCAAAAAAAAAAAAAAATTAGGAAAACCAACATAAATTTAGTCCTAAGTATAATAGTTGGAAGTATATAATACTACATATGAAATTCTTGCCTAATGAAATTGAACTCAAAATAAGCCTCTAGATCTATGCTCCAGTTTATAAGAAGTACTAATAGGACAGGCAACAATTATCCAGATCCAGAATGTAGGATGTCTCACAGGACAAATTACTCCAGTATATCCAACAAATCAGTGTCATGAAGTGGAAAGGAGAAGTTGCAATGGTGAAAGGAGAGCATTAGATAATAATGAGATTTAGGAATAGAACAACCAAAGATAAAGTATAGGCTTCATTTAGATCCTGAATTAAATTAATGACCCTTACCCAAAAAAATGGCAGTTTCAGGAGGCAACTTGGTGTTAGAACACAGGATGTCATGTGTGAGGCCGAGTTTAAGTATTGGCAACGCATATGCTAGAGTGATGATCTAGTGTCTCCTCTCTCTCTCTCTTTTATTAAATAAGTGAATAAACCAAAGTTAAAGTCTTTGTAAGGGAGAGGAGATGGTATAATGGTTATGCAAAGAGATTTTCATAAATGCTTGAAGCTCCAAAGTTCCAACACCACCATAATCGATAGCTGAGCAGTGCTCTGGTAAAAAAAGGAAATAAAAATATAAGCGTATATGCATGGGGGTGGGGCGGGGTTGCACTGCCAGGGTCCCTGCTGCAGGAGCTCTCTCAGGTGGTTCTACACTTCAGAGGGGCTAGATAACGTTATGGTTATGCAAAGAGACTATCCTACCTGAGGCTCCAAGATCCCAGGTTCAATCCCCCACACTACCATAAACTAGAGCTTAGTAGTGCTTTGGTTAAAATAAATAAATAAATAAATAAATAAATAAATAAATAAAGTGCTCTGGTTAAAACAAACAAATAGTAAAGTCCATTGAATTAACATTTTTAAAAAAGTATGATTTTTAATGGATTAAATATTAACTTATATTTAGAAATGGTTAATTGTTTTAGGTATCAAAAGTCCCATGATGATTTTTCTTTAGGCCTGACTAATTACAGGTGCATGCAAAAGTACTTACAGATGAATGATATGGTATCTGTGGTTTATCTAAAAAGGTAAAAGAGAGGGGGTCGGGCAGTAGTGCAGCGGGTTAAGTGCAGGTGGTGCAAAGCACAAGGGCCGGCGTAAGAATCCCGGTTTGAGCCCCCAGCTCCCCACCTGCAGGGGGTTCGCAAGCGGTTAAGTAAATCTGCAGGTGTCTAGCTTTTTCTCCCCCTCTTTCCATTTCTCTTTGTCCTATCCAACAGTGACATCAGTAACAACAATAACTACAACAATAAAACAAGGGCAACAAAAGGGAAAATAAATATTTTAAAAAAAGATAAAACTAGTAATGGTGCTTCCAATTAAGAAAAAAAAAAAGAAAAAAGAGAAATTGGTAAATAGGTTAAATTTTATAAAATGTTGGTAATTGCCTTATGCATGCAAAGAAGGCACCTCAGTTTTTAAGTTCATTGCTTTAGCACTGCACTTCTTCCTGGGTTGTGATATACGTGTGTGTGTGTGTGTGTGTGTGTGTGTGTGTGTGTGTGTGTGTGTGTGTTTTAGAGTAATGAATATGATTTAAAGACTTGAACAGAAATTTTAACAAATAGGAATAGCCAAACCTTGAAGCCAGTGGGAACCATAGTTAATGTAAAATTTCTTTGTCTCAAATATAGCTTCAGTAACATTTCTCTTCACCTCTGAATCTTGTAATTTGTGATGCTAAATAAAAGAAAAATACTATAGGTTTTTTTTTGAGGTAGGTATATATTTTATGATCTTAATTTTTATTTAACTTCTTTTAATTTTTTCAGGAAAATTTATGTAGCCAGAGAGGTCTGGTACCCAACACAGATGGTCAGACTTTTCAAATTGCTATCTCAAGCCAGATGAGACAACACTATGACAGAATTCATGAAACACTAACAAGGGTGTGTATGAAATACAGCTCATATATTTTGCCAATATGTTATTTATATACCAGAAATGTGAAACATTGTTGTATTCATTCATGTCTGTTTTTCACATTAGAAAAATGGCCCTGCTAGACTATTGAGTTCTTCAGCAAGTACTTTTGAACAAAGTATAAAAGCCTACCATACAATGAATAAATTTCTTGGCTCTTTCATTGACCATGTATGTATATCAACATTTATGTTTAATCTGAAGTCATACTATATATTTTTTTAAAAAGTAGCCATGGGCCTGGGTGGTGGTGCACCTGGTAGAGTACACACATTACCATGCATAAGGGCTGAGGTTCAAAGGACCCGGGTTGAAGCCCCCAGTCCCCATCTGCAGGAGGGAAGCTTCACAAGCAGTAAACCAGTCCTGCAGAAATTTTTTTCTCCCTCACTATCTCCCTCTTCACTCCTTAATTTCTCTCTGTCTCTATATAAAAAAAACAATGGATTTGTCATGCAGGCACTGAGCTCTAGCATTAACCCTGGTGACAATAAAAAACTTTAAAAGCATAAAAAAAAAATTAAAAACTTAGTGAGAACTATATAAAGTATTTGTTCAGTCAGCTAAATAGAATTTATAATTTTTTTTAGCTAATAATACTGTGATTTAGAGTTAATAAGTTTATATAAAAGATGAGATTTACCTACTAGCAAGGTAATGATATTCTTACTATATCTGACCTAAAATTTTGTTAACCAGTTAGCAAAACAATTATTTATTATAAAAATATATGTTGCACTATCTTCATATTCCTGAACATTATTATAAGCTGATTTTCAGTATACATAACCCTAAATACTACAAAAAGACATTTAAAAGATTGAGGAAGTGGGGGAGTCGGGCTGTAGTGCAGTGGGTTAAGCGCACATGGCGCAAAGTGCAAGGACTGGCATAAGGATCCCGGTTCGAGCCCTGGCTCCCCACCAGCAGGGGAGTCGCTTCATAAGTGGTGAAGCAGGGTCTGCAGGTGTCTGTCTTTCTCTCCTCCTCTCTGTCTTCCCCTCCTCTCTCCATTTCTCTCTGTCCTATCCAACAATGATGACAATAATAACTATAACAAGAATGAAGAACAACAAGGGCAACAAATGGGAATAAATAAATAAATAAAATAAATATAAAAAAAAGATTGCGGAAGTGGGCTGAAGATACAGCTTACTGGATAGAGGTCAGCCTGCTATGCTCAGGACCCAGGTCTAAGAGCCAGCACTACTTAAGAGATGTGAGGCAACAGTTTTTCTGTTTTTCTTTCTCTGTTTTTCTCTTCTATCTGAGAGAAAAAGTGGCCTAAGAGCAGTAAAAAATGTGTAAGGCCCCAGTTCCACAAAATAAAGTGTTCTGGAAAAAAGTTCTTATATAACTAACTCAGTGTACTAAGTTCAGTGTTTTTTGATAAACAGGTTTTCATGGCCGAGATAGCTCACCTGGTAGAAAACACACTTTGCCATGTTCAGGCCCCAGATTTGAGTGCCCTGTACCATATGGGAACACCACACACAACATCAGGGAGAAGTTCAATGGATGGTGCTGTCTTGCTTTTATCTCTCTTCCCTCCTTTTCATCCATCCTCCCTCCTTCCTTGTGTGTCTGAAGGAAAGAGAGAAAGAGAAGAAATCCACTGGGAACAATGATATGGTGCAGGCGTAAGTCCCCAAGATGTAGAGTGGGACAGATTTTTCCTTTTTTTCTCTCTTTCTCTTTTTTTTTTTAAGCCAAAGCACTGCTTAGCTCTGGCTTATGATGGTACTACAGATTGAATTTGATACTTTGGAACCTCAGGTATGAGAGTCTCTTTGCATAACGATTATGCTATCGCCCCCCCCACCTCCAGATTTTTATTTGTATTCATTTTGTTTCCTTCTAATTTTATATTAATTGGAAAACATTTACTTCACAGCTATTTTATAAATGAATCTTTTTATATTAGGTTCATAAAGAAATGGATTACTTCATAAGAGATAAATTACTTCTTGAAAGAATTCTTGGAATAGAATTTATGGAACCAATGGAAAAAAGCATCTTTTACAATGGTATCTATTATGTGTTTTTGCTGATTTGATTACTATTTTCAAAGTTTGGGGAAAAAAGAATTTATGTTTATTACTTTTCCTTTTAGTTTATAAGTTCATATAAAAATAAAAGAAATAATTAGCTTCATGGTTTTCTAGTGTCTCATTTTATTTTGTGTTCCATTTTATTGTGCCATGCTGCAAACATCAAATATATGGACAGTAACTATTCTAAAAGAAAGTGAAAAGACTTGATTTCTAAAATTAATGGTGCACAAAGAAGGGATTGTAAAACAAATACATAAAATTAGTATCTTGGGGAGTGTTTTCATTTGGTGGCAGACTTGTAAAGCACTTAAAAGAGAATAACATTTATGATTAGTACTTATTTTTTTCAGTAATTTAAGTTTATAAAAAGTACAGGTAATTGTCAGGAATAATTACTAAACCTGGCTTCTTATCATTAAATGAGTCACTTTCAGTGTGACTGATAGCCTTTCTCATGGCTTGGAAAAAATAAAAATGATAGCACTGAACCTTGAGGTTCAGTTCTACTCTCCCACCGTAAACCAGAGCTGAGCAGTGCTCTGTTGAAAAATAAAAGGCAAAAAAGTGTAAACAGTGACTTGGCCTAGTACATTTTGAAAACCATTGCTAACTAACATGGATGCCATCAGAAAGTCCTCAGCAGGTATGATTTACATAAAGCATTTGTAATGGGGACAAGAAGAAAGAATAATTAGAGATAGTAAGGAGAGGAGAATAGTTAGAACTTATCCAAATTGCTTGCCAGCTGGTTTTTCTAGATGGTGCCTTCCACTGTGCTTAGTATAGCAAGCACCAACTTGTGAGGCAAAGGGGATGAATTTTTTTTCTTGAATATGTTGTGTGCTGGAGAAGGTTTGGGACATCTAGGAAGAAATGGCCAGTAAATGTTAAATGCAAGTAACTGGATTTAAGGAGAAATTAAAGACATAATAAGTTGAGAGTCTTATCACATGAGTTCACTGCTGGAGCAATGTTAGAGGAAGACAGCCCAGGAAAAGCATGTCAACTAGCCTTGTTTATTTTTTTTTAATATGCATAGTGAGTATAATAAATACAGAAGTGCATATTTTGAGAAGCTGTAAGTTTGAAGGTCAGTAATGTCCACAAATTTAATATATCCTGGTATCAGCCTCTTTGATTGATAAAGAACATTACCAGCACCCCCATGTATCTCTTTATATAAAGCAGAATATCAGTGGGATATCCATGAGCAGCTTTAGTTTTGCTCTAAACTACCTTGAATTTTATTATCATTTAAAATATTTATTTATTCCCTTTTGTTGCCCTTGTTTTTTTTTTTTTTTTTTCCTCCAGGGTTATTGCTGGGCTCGGTGCCTGCACCATGAATCCACTGCTCCTGGAGGCCATTTTTTCCCCTTTTTGTTGCCCTAGTTGTTGCAGCCTCGTTGCGGTTATTATTGCCATTGTTGACGTTGCTTTGTTGTTGGATAGGACAGAGAGAAATATTTGGAGAGAGGAGGGGAAGACAGAGAGAGAAGGGAGAGAAAGATAGACACCTGCAGACCTGCTTTACCGCCCGTGAAGCGACTCCCCTGCAGGTGGGGAGCCGGGGGCTCGAACCGGGATCCTTACGTGCGCTTAACCCACTGCGCCACCGCCCGACTCCCTGTTGCCCTTGTTTTTTTTTATCATTGTAGTTATTATTGTTGTTGATGTTGTCGTTGGATAAGACAGAGAGAAATGGAGAGACGAGGGGAAGACAGAGGGGGAGAGAAAGACAGACACCTGCAGACCTGCTTCACCGCCTGTGAAGCAACTCCTTTGCAAGTGGGGAGCCCGGGGCTCAAACTGGGATTCTTCTGCCAGTCCTTGTGCTTTGAGCCACCTGCACTTAAGCTGCTGCGCTACCACCCAGCTCCCTTTTATTATTTTAAAGATTTTATTTTATTTACAAGATAGGAAGAAAGCAAACAAGCCAAAGTAATGAGCCTAGCATGTGGGATGCTGAGATTAAATTTATTATCTCATGTTTCCAAATCTATTGTCCTACTCACTGCACCACCCGCCAGACTCCCAGTGAATTTTTAATCTATTTGTATTATTTGTTGATTTATTATTTATTTATTTTACCAAAGCACTGGAAAGCTCTGGCTTATGGTGATGTTGGGAACTGAACCTGGGGCTTTTGGTGCTTCAGGCATGAAAGTCTTTTTACATAACTATTATGCTTTCTCCATTATCAAACTACACTGAAATTGTAAACATGGTGTTTGTTGTTGTTGTTTCTGTTTCTTTTTTGTATGGTGAAAGATCTTTAAATTTTACCAGAATTATAAAAATGTATTCACATCACAAAAAGGTGAGTCTCGTTTTCATTTATGGAATGAGAAAAGTTCTTAAAAGCAGAACCTTAGGGGACAAATAGAAAAGCGTACTGTAGCATACTGTGTACCTGCCAGGCCTCCCTCAGATTTGGTTTTAACTTGCCTTATATTCGATATATTTTCAGGATATCTGAAGCCTAAATTAATTGTAAGAACAGTTCCCTGAAGAGAACTTACAGCAGAACCATAGTGAGCTATTTGAAATACAAATTATAGCTTATTATATACTATTTCTAAACTCTGCTATTTTTTTAAATTTACCCTAATTTAGAGCATCTTTTAAAGATTAATATATGCTTTAGGTATCTGAACAAATGGAGAAAAGATATTCATTACCTGGCCTTTGAAAGGTATTGATTGTTACTTACATTTATGGAAATTAGCAGCTGTCAGTTTGAATGTTAAAGCTGTGTTTTTTTTTTTATGAGCAGTATTCCTTGACTAATCTTTCAAATTAGCAAATTTAAATACTCTTAATTTTTAAAATCAAGCACTATTATAAATATTAACTTGTTTCTGTTACATTGTTTTAAATCCCCTAAAGTTAATACCAGAAGTTTGTCATGTTTTTTTTCTATCTTAAATTTTTTAATTTATATCTTATGTATTGCCTTTTTTCCCTAACAGATGAAAGTTACTCTTTCAGCAATGTTCTTTATTATGGAAATGAAGCCACTCTTCTTATTTTTGATCTGCTGTTCTTCTGTGTTGTGGATTTAGCTTGCCAAAATTTTATTTTAGCAGCCTGCCTGACTTACCTACAACAAGAGGTAAATAAAATAAATAAATGAATAAACTTTTGGATTTATTTTCAAAACATTTATATTGGAAGTACATATTTGTTTTCATGGCAGAGAGTAACAATGTCTATTTTAACTTAGAATTTGAAAACATTCAAATTACCTACCCCTGCTCCCCCCTCCCCAAATAGTAATAATATTTAACAGCATTCTACATTCAGGATCAGTGAATAGCTGGGTCTTATTCAGGGCATAAGTAGCTACAGCAAATGTGAAAGGAATCCAGTAGGAAGACACTTAAATGCTGATCCTTGGTACCAGAAGTGAGCAGTAGTTAAAGTCTAGTTCATCCTCTTCATGCATTTTTGCTAGCTCACAGTGATAAACCCCTTCTTTAACTTGTGACTTTCACACAGTCCCTCCTGGTATGATTAGAAAAACACCTTTAAGGATTCATGTGGAGCCTGAAGTGGAGAATTCAAAAAATGACACATTAATTTGAGCTGGGACCTCAAGCATACATGATTTCGCCTCTATTAGGCCTCTTGTTCTTTCCAGTAGAGAGTGGGCACCATAGCACCAGAACTTCCCTGAGTGTCATAGCAACACCCAGTGTTGTAGGGGGCTTGAACCTGAGCCACAATATGGCAAGGCATGCAGCCTTCCTGGTTGGCTCTCTCTCCAGTCCGTGTTGTTACTATTATTGCCCAAGTCTCCCCACTGTGACAAGGAAGTATATGTGTCTAATATGTAATTTATTAGTGCCTGATAGAGATCTAGAGACAACTTCTGTCCCTAAAAGATAGATTCTTACAACAACAATAAAAAAACAAGGGCAACAAAAAGGAAAATAAATAATAATAAAAAAATTTTAAAAAAAGGTTCTTTTGATATTTTCAAAGAAGTAGAGGAAATTTTTCGCAAATATTTATTAGTGTATTCCTTTGAACACCAGAAAATTTGTATTGTTCATATATTCTAAATAGGAACATACTCTGATATTATTTAAGAAGACAATCATGAAATAATTTTGTGTATCACCATGGAATTCAGATGTTGAGTATGAGAAAGATAATTAGCTAGTTTAATTTAGATATTTTCATTGGATTTACTTATGTGAGTATTTAATTTTACTTATATTTTTAATCTGAATTATTTGATTTTTTTCCCTAGATTTTTAGATTTATTCGTAACACAATAGGACAGAAGAATTTGGCATCAAAAACATTGGTGGATCAAAGATTTCTAATTTAATGTATTGAATTGATTATTTAAAGTCATACTGCAATTATGGCAAAATGTCTTGTTTTATTTAACAGGTTACTTTGTCATATTTTTAAAAAAATTCATTTTTGTATTTGTTAATCTACAGAAACATTTATTTTTATAACTTGTGGATATACAAATTGTTTTGTGAATATATTATGTGTTGTAGTAGAAATATTTCCTATTACATATGACATTTAATTTGCTAACTCATAAATTGCATAAGCACTGACAATGGAGAAGAAAAAAAAAGTTGCTTTCAGGATTGAAAACAGTCCCCATCAGTTGTCTCTGTTTTATAAATGAGTTTTCCTATCTTCCTTCACATTAACAAAACTGTGTGCCTTCAAGTTCAAACCCAGTTTTCAATTTTTTCCTTGATCTGCACATACTATACTTAATAAATATTACAAATGTATTTCAGGTTTGCTTAGAAAAATTTTAAACTCTATGATGACTGACTTAGTATTCCTTATTTGAGTTGTTCATCCTGGCTGGCAGTGAACTCATTTGTGGATTACTAGGCACCTTATAAGATGATACATATTCATTCCTTTGCAAACCTGTGTTCCTGGGTCAGTGTACTCTGTCCATGGAGTCAGTATGTTTATATTTCTGATGTCATTTATACTTATAAATTATGATGTGTGCCATTTACTCCAATATAGTTTTTCATACATTTTTTGTAAAAGATTTTATTTATTAATGAGAAAGGAGAGAGAAAAAGAACCAGACATCACTCTGGTACATGTACTGTCCGGGACTGAATTTAGGACCTCATGCTTGAGAATCCAATGCTTTATCAAACACTGTGCCACTTTTTGGACCACAGTTTTTCATACATTTTTAGTTAACATTTCATGTATCTGCCTTCAATTATGTTTAAAAATTGTAAATACCAATGAATTGTACATTTACCACTTTATATTGACATAGTAGTTTTATTTAGTTTTTGATTGTTTCTAGGGGTCTGGGCTGACTTTTTCCTAGAGACAGAAGAGACACCACAGCACTGAAGCTTCTCACAATCCCATGGGGCCAGGACCTGAGCTTGGGTTGCATGCATGGCTGCTCAGGTGTACTTGCAAGTGAGCTATCTCCACCAGTCATAGTAAAGACGATGAAAGTTTTTGAAATCAAAGTTTGGGCTCAATGCCTACATGATGAATCCACCTCTCCCAGCTTCCTTCCTCTCCTCTCCTCTCCCCTCCTCTCCCCACCTCTCCCCTCTTCTCCCCTCCCCTCCCCTCCTCTCCTCTCCCCTCCCCTCCTCTCCCCTCCCCTCCTCTCCTCTCCCCTCCTCTCCTCTCCCCTCCCCTCCTCTCCCCTCCCCTCCTCTCCTCTCCTCTCCCCTCCTCTCCCCTCCTCTCCTCCTCTCCTCTCCCCTCCTCTCCCCTCCTCTCTCCTCCCCTCCCCTCCCCTCTCCTCCTCTTTCCTCTCTTCTCCTCTCTTCTCCTCTCTTCTCCTCTCTTCTCTCTTCTCCTCTCCTCTCCTCTCCTCTCCTCTCCTCCCCTCTCCTCTCCTCTCTTCCCCTCACCTCCCTTCACCTCCCCCTCCCTTCCCTTCCCCTCCTTTTCTTCCTTCCTTTCTTTCTTTCTTTCTTTCTTTCTTTCTTTCTTTCTTTCTTTCTTTCTTTGTATTTATTTATTTTAATTTGATAGGACAGAGAGAAATTGAGAGGGGTCTGGGAGGTAGAGGAAGAGAAAGAGCTGCAGTACTGCTTCAGCTCTTGTGAAGTTTCCTTCCTGCACATGGGGAGCAGGGGTTTGAACCTGGGTCAACCAGGTAATACCATTTGACCCCTGATGATTTTTTTCAAGCAAATTTAGACTTCATAAGTCAGTATCCTTAAATTAGTTTTAAATGAGAAGAAAAAATAAGGTTGAAAATATGATTGCTGTAAATTCTGAGCTATTTTCCATATGATTTTTTTCAATATATTCTTTAATAATCTTTGTCATTGTATACCATATTCTTGAAAAGCATTTTTGTATTTTAAGGGTAACAATCATTCACTCACAAACAAGTCTTCATTCTGTATTAATATTTAAATTCTTAAATGTACTGTAAATAATGCATATATTTAAAATTTTAAATATTGAATAAAACATTTGGTGTTTCTGTTTCCATTTCAATGTGTGTTATATGAAGTAGCATTTAGAAATATAAACACTATTCAGGTAAAGGTCCCATTACCAAAGTAAAAGTTATAGTTTTCTGTAAATTTGGAGGATGACTTAGGAGAATGAAAGAGAGCTAATAAATCAAGTATTTGAACTCTGGTTTCTTGAGGGGTACAGTAGGGGGATGCCTTTATGAAAGCTGCAGAGATAAAGAAATGTTCTTGTCACTTATGTGGTTTGGGATCCTTAAACCATGTCATTTGGCACCTATGAGTTTAATTCTGCCTCTATATAAAGGAAATAGTAATCCTTTGCATATCACTTGTAAGGACTAACACATTAAAGTTGACATAATAATGAGTAAACAATGAATATGAGTTTTTATAAATTTTTGTTTAAACTATCTGCTTCAAATTTATTTTCTAACTTGCTGATAAATTCCATAATATTAAAGCCCAAACTACTGTTTCCAGTGATTGAACAATGACAGTGCTGAACATTGCTTCTATCTCAGCCACCCCGGCCTCACCATGAAGAGGTCCTGGTGAAAGATAAAGGCACATATTGTAGATGTGGTTCATGGCTCGAATATAAAAACAAGGGGAAGAGAGAATTTTTTCCTTCAAAGAGATGTTTTTTCATCTGCTCACTCCTAATATGTCCATTCAAACATTGATACTTCTCACTTCTAACCTCTTGAGGGTCATTGCAGTAGAGGAAGCATATATATCCAGTAATTACAGCATTTTGTAAAGTATCATATAGTGAAAGTTCTTAATTGTACATCTGTTATAAGGGTTTTGATCTGAGAAAAGTTGTATTGAATCTGCTATTAAAAGATACTGTCCTGAGACTAGCCAGTTTTTTGAGTAAGCAAAAGCTCTAGCTTGGAGCACATCTTTGTAATGAAAACTGGGCACTCTCTGTCTGACCCATACGTAGCTGAAGGCACTATTCCACTGCATTTATCCACTGAAGGCCAAGTACTGAACAACTAGGAACCACTCCAATAGTGTAGAGCCTACTGTAACTTTTAAATAGTCAGTCCTAAAGTCTTTCCTCTGTGGAAAACAATAAAGACTTCGACCTAGGTCTCCTGACCAGCACTGGTGCTTCTCCATGTGACCCTCTGTGGGTGGCATGGCTCTCCCCCTCTGTCTTCCCCTCCTCTCTCCATTTCTCTCTGTCCTATCCAGCAACAATGACAATGTACTTCCTCTAGGACCTTTGCATATAATAAAATCTTCCTGAGTCCTGTGCCTCCTTTTGTGGCCATATTTGACTATTACGTAAAAGAACACAGAATGCTTCATAGGGTGGGGGTGGTTAGGGCATCTGGGCAGTGGCCCACTGGGTAGCCTTCACATGTTACCGTGCTTGAACATCCAGGTTTAAGCTCCTGGTCCCCATCTGCTGGGGGGAAGCTTCATGTATGATGAAACAGTGCTGTAGTGTCTTTCCCTCTCTAGGTTTTCACCATTTCTAAGTAAAAGAGAAAAGAGGAAAAAAGCATAATGGCTGCCAGGTATGGTGGAGTTGTGTAGGCCCTGAAATGACAGCAATAGCATAACTCTGATGGGGGGGAAAAGCCAGAAAAGAAAGCAGGAGCCATGTTATTAAGGAGATTTACGTGGGGGAATGGGTGGTAGGTAGCACAGCAAGTTAGGTGCACATGGCATGAATCACAAGAACTGGCCTAAGGATCCCAGTTTGAGTCCCTGGCTCCCCACCTTCAGGAAGGTCATTTCACAAGTGGTGAAACAGGTCTGCAGGTGTCTTATCTTTCTCTCCCCTTCTCTGTCTTCCCCTCCTCTCTCCATTTCTCTCTGTCCTATCCAACAACAATGACAAAGATGGGAAAAATAGCCACCAGGAGCAGTGGATTCGTAATACAGGCACTGAGTCCCAGCGATAACCCTGGAGGCAAAATTAAATAAAATAAAGAATATTTACATGAAGTCACAAGGTATGAAGGGCTTAGCCATACTAATTTACCATCTTCACATGAGTTTGTCTAAAATGTGAATGGATAGATCAGGAGCAAGTGGGGATCTGGGCATGTCAGTTTGGTTTGGAGTAATTGGGTGCAGTTTATAATCTTTCTGTGACATTTGTCCATGATAGGTGTCTGCACACCACTCCCACCAACCCAGGTCTCTTCCACCACTGTGACTGGGTCCTAAATGCCTACTCATCCTCCTCCCTTTTCTCTTTTCCTTTACCCCATTCTTGGTCTTGCTGCGACAGACCATGCCTCACCCAAGTTTCATCCTGTATTTTGTCTTGTCTTCCTTCTACAGTTACACCTATACCTGAGATTATCTGGTATTCATTCTGCTTCTGACTGATCTCACATGATTCCTTTAAGCACCAAACAAGAAAAGGCAAAGGAATTTCAAGACAATCTCTTTGCTAGGGTTCTATTCATAGAAAACAAAAAGATCAATTTCAAGAGAGCTGTGAATATATTCATAGCAGTCCTATTTGTAATGGACTAAACCATTTAAGGACATGAAAATTTAATTTCTGGTCACTGTGCTGTGTTTACCTGAAGTCATAAGAGACAGCAGATGGCAGTAGAGGACACAGTACATTCTTAGGCTGGTGATCCTCACGGACATGAGCTTGTGCTCACAGGATGAGGAGCAGAGAGCACACTATCCATCGCCACTTCCATTTTCCTACCTATTTTACTTTATTTTATTTTTAAGATTTATTACAAAAGAGAGTGAGTTTCACATGGGACAGAAAGAAAAAAGTTAGAACACCACTCTGATACAAGCATCTTTAAACCTTTCTCTGACTCTCACTTATAAAGACTCCTATGATTATAGTGGGGTCCACCAGGTAATCCCATCTCAAGATCTTTAATCATATCTGCAAGATACCTTTTATCAGGATAGGTCATGTGTTCACAGATGCTGACCATCAGGATGTGGACATAGCTAGGAGCCTTTCTGCCTCCCACAATCACCAAAAGAAAACCTGTGATATATAGTAACACAAAACACCCCTAAATGAGTTTGAGTAATCTGGAAATATCTGTGGGGGGAATATTTATTTTAGCAGACATAAAGGATGAGCAGATGTCAACCAGGATGGAACAGTGAATAAGGTTTTCAGGTATCTTTCTCTCCCCTTCTCTGTTTTCCCCTCCTCTCTCCATTTCTCTCTGTCCTATCCAACAACAATGACAAAAATAGGAAAAATAGCCTCCAGGAGCAGTGGATTTGGAGTACAGGCACCCAGCCCCAGCGATAACCCTGGAGGCAAAGTAAATAAATAAATAAATTAAATAAATAAAATAAGAATATTTACATGAAGTCACATGCTCAGCACATGCATGAGCCCTGAGGTAAGAACAACCTTGTAAAGAGACTGCATCTTGTTAAAGCAGTGTTAATATACCTGAGGCCCCAAGACCTTAGTTCAATCCCCAGCACCACCATATTGGAACTGAGCAGTACTCTGGCCCCTCTCCCACCTACCCTCTCTCTCTCTTTGCCTTTCTCAGTAAAATAAGTTTTAAGTAACTCTGGGTGTGCCATTTGACTACTGAGCAATACTAATGAGCAAGAGGAAAAGGATTTACTTCAATTTAAGCATATAGTTTGAAGCAGGGAAAACCTAAGTATTGGATCCATTCATGTTCTCAGCTTTCCCCCATGCAGCGACAAAGACTAGATGTTACTTTGTTTTGGCGAGTTAAAAACACCAAACATTTATTTACTGGACTCTCTCTGGAAGCCATTACTACACACAATGTCAAAGAACTGTCACCTAGAAGGGGGTAGAGACCAAGCTCAGAGCTCAAAGGCAAAGTCAAAGCTCCAGTCCTATTTGGGGACAGTCTGCTCCTTGCTGAGGCCTAGCTATTATTCAGATCATGTTTCCATCTTGCCAATTTTCTTTAGCAGCTATTTGCCTTATGAGGGGTTGAGGGTCAGAACTGTTGCAGAAGGAAAAAAAAAAAAACTGTTAGCAGGTCAGGACATTAAAAAATAGTTTTAAGATGAATCATAAACTCTTTTATTCCTTCTATTATGTCACTATTGAACTTTGCTCAAGCCAACTCTGACTGGAAATAATTATTGTTAGTGTTTGCATGGCACTTTGATTCTCTATATTTCAACTTTATTATTTCTAAATATATGTTTTATGAGATGGGGGCGAGGGGGAGAGGGAGAGGAAGAAAGAAGGAAAACACAACTTTACCACTCAGCACTGTCATCTGACAGTACCAGAAATTGAACCTAGGAACTCAGGCATGCCAGTCCCATGCTCTGAAATTGAGATAGCTCCCTGATATCCCTATATTTTAATCAATATTTCAGTGTCATTTCATGTATTCTTTTTAATTGCCGGTATTAGATGACAACAGCAATGCCAAGTCTAGAGAGACTCATTAAATGACATTTTCAGTTATGCCTCTGTAAATGACTAAGCTCTAACCATCAGAAGGTAAAGGGTTACAAGATTTTCTGCACCCAGAATATTTGTCATCGTCTGTTATCTTTATTACAAAGCTATAGGAAACTGTCTCATGTAATCGTATTTTTGGCTATCTGCATGTTTAGAATAAAGATACAGAATAGATTTGTTGCTAAGAGCAAAAGTCATGAATTCTAAGAGAAGTGGATCTGACTGAATCTCCCACTTCTCTATTTCTTAAATTTATTTATTTTTTATTTTTATTTATTTTTTATTTATTTATTCCCTTTTGTTGCCCTTGTTGTTTTATTGTTGTAGTTATTATTGATGTCGTTGTTGTTGGATAGGACAGAGAGAAATGGAGAGAGGAGGGGAAGACAGAGAGGGGGAGAGAAAGACAGACACCTGCAGACCTGCTTCACTGCCTGTGAAGGGACCTGCCTGCAGGTGGGGAGCCGGGGGTTCGAACCGGGATCCTGACGCCGGTCCTTGAACTTAGCGCCACCTGCGCTTAACCCGCTGCGCTACAGCCCGACTCCCCCACTTCTTTATTTCTTTGTGTGTGATGGTTAGTAGACTTTGCAACACAGAGCAAATAATATATCATATTTACTTAGCAAATACTCTGTGGCATATCTGAGGTAAATGTTGACATGGCCATCTAAAGGGCTGGGCCTGACCCAATAACTGTGCTCCAGAAAAAGGCACATTTTTGCCAGGCCAACAAAAGTGACATGAAACAACACCAGGGTAACATGAATATAATTTCTAACTGCATTGACTAGCCAACTTATGAGCTGCTCAAATCTTATCTATGGTATTATGTTTAGTTCTTAATATCCCTGACTCTAGGGAGCCTTGATAAATTAGATTTTAACTGGAGAGTGGTGATCAAGATAGTGAAGGATCTTGAGATGCCCCAGGAAGAATAATAAAAGGAACAGGAAAAAAATATTACCCAAGATCACCATGACTTTTTTCAAACAAAACCCCATGGAAGATAGAGTTTACATCCATGTAGTTCCCAAGTGCAGAAATAAGATACATAAATGAAAGTGACAAATCAGTGTATTTCAGCTCAAAGTAGTAGGAAAGAACTTTTAGGTAGCTTAGAGATGTTTAAGAAGTAGTGACTTCTTGTCATTCAGGTTCTTATATAGCTGTCTTATGGAAACAAGACTGGAATGTGCAAGTGACTCCTGCCTTAGGGGGCAGGATGAACCACATGTATTTCATGACTCTTTCCAAGTCTGCCATTTGGGTGTACACGCAAAAATTTCTCAAAAAAATTTATTTTTTTTACAACATCAAAGGAAGCTATCTATTTAACCTCCTGGGTATGAATTAGTGAACAACCATGATAACTAATTACATTTTACACATCATAAAGTCAACTAGATCATGATAGATGATTTCTTATATAGTTCCATCATTTAAGAAGATATGTTTTATTGAATATGGATGTGTCTAACTCCATAAAATAGTGAGTCTTGTTACCAGTGTTATTCTTAATTGCATCCTACAATTAAGAAGTTGTTGGATAGTATGCCAGCTCCCCCTGGCTTCTGCTTAACCATATGCCTATATAGGGATAGATTTAATCCCATTCAAAGCTTTGGTCTATTTACATAAATCACTTTTACATTTACATAAAGCACTCCAGGGCATTGGTGGTTCAGTGATAGGATTCTCGCCTGCTCTGCCCCCTCCTTGTCACACTCTTGATTTTCACCAGTCACTTTTCTCTCCACCCTCTCTATGTCACATCCTGTTTCCACCCTACTTGGCAAGTATATATAAAGACAGCATTGTGAGTTTTACAATACCTTTAGTTTAGCTCAGCTCGGCTTAGATTGTGCTGCGTCCTGCATGAATAAAGAGATACTGCCTACAGCTCAACCATGAGTCCCTGGTTGTCTGTTACCCACCCGTGAAGCCAGCCTGGCGAAAACAACATAGCCCGTCGAAAACAACAAGAAGTAGTTTAGGAAAAAACCTGAGGTGGAGCCAGGTGATGGCACACCTGGTTGAGCACATATGTTATAATGTGCAAAGACCTGGGTTCAAGCCCTCAGTCCCCATCTGCAGGGGGAAAGCTTTGAAAGTGGTGAAACAGTGTTGCAGGTGTTTCTCTGTCTTTCTGCCACTTTGACATCCCCTTCCCTCTATATCCATTAAATATATATTTTTAAATATTTATTCTATTTATTTATTCCCTTTGTTGCCCTTGTTGTTTTATTGTTATAGTTATTATTGTTGTTGTTGTTGTTGGATAGGACAGAGAGAAATGGAGAGAGGAGGGGAAGACAGAGAGGGGGGAGAGAAAGACAGACACCTGCAGACCCACTTCACCGCTTGTGAAGTGACTCCCCTGCAGGTGGGGAGCCAGGGGCTCGAACCGGCATCCTTAAGCCGGTCCTTGCTCTTTGTGCCACCTGCGCTTAACCCGCTGCGCTACTGCCTGACTCCCCCATTAAATATTTTTATATAATTTTTCTGGCTGTCTCTATCCAATAAATAAAGGTAATAAGGAAATTACAAAAAAAAATTAAAAGAAAAAAATCTTAGCTTGATGGAATTAAATGAAAACTCTTTGACTCATTTCTTCTTCCTCATGAAAAAATATTAATTAACTGCATATATAATGCTAATTTAGGAAACTAGTTGAAAATATACCAGACTGGAAATCAAAAGGTTTGGATTTCAGTCTTATCTTTCTTGATAACTAGGCCTTGCCTAAACTAGTTACGCTCTCTAGACTTCTGTTACGTCAGTAGTGATAGCAATAGTTTCTAGGACTTCTATCTCTAATTGTAAAGTCCACAACTGGTAGC
The DNA here is from genome assembly GCF_950295315.1 of Erinaceus europaeus. Lineage (NCBI taxonomy): Eukaryota > Metazoa > Chordata > Mammalia > Eulipotyphla > Erinaceidae > Erinaceus > Erinaceus europaeus. The sequence continues at coordinate 161,610,770 of NC_080162.1, read as the reverse complement.
CTTCTACATGCTAAATGTTGGAGGAAAATAATGGTCATACTCCCATGTTATTGTCCGGAGAGATGATGTCATGGCTGGAAAAAGGGCTAGAAAGCTGGACCAGGGAAGAGAGTAGCTCCCAAATATGGGAAAGGTTTATAAAGAAAAGGAATTTCTTCACTTTATGCCTTACTGCATTTGCTAACCCTTTGGCATGTGCCTCCCTTTCACAAGTCTTCTCTCATGTTCCTTCTCTTACAGCTCACTTCCTGTTCTTCTGTGATGGGGGGAGGGTAAGCCTTAGAAATGAAAGGTCTATTCTAATTCTCTTTAAGTAGTATAATAAGTTATGCAGAGTTAAATCTTGATACAATTCCAATAAAAGTTGGAATCCTGTTTTTTTAAATATTTATTTACCCTTTTGTTTCCCTTGTTGTTTTATTGTTGTTGTTACTGATGTCGTCGTTGTTGGATAGGACAGAGAGAAATGGAGAGAGGAGGGGAAGATAGAGAGGGGAAGAGAAAGATAGACACCTACAGACCTGCTTCACTACCTGTGAAGCAACTCCCCTGCAGGTAGGGAGTTGGGGCTCGAACCGGGAAACTTAACGCCTGTCCTTGCGCTTAACCCGCAACGCTACTGCCCGACTCCCTGTAATCTTGTTTTCTTTTTTTTTAAGAAAAAAAAAAAAGAATGGTCATACTGGGCTCATTTATTCCAGGAAAAGTCATTTAACAAAATTAATGTATGCATATTATTAAATAGTAAACAAACATTTTCAGAGAGAAGACTCAAGACTTCACTCAATAGGGTGACACTCCCTGGATCATTTATCTTCCTCTATCATCTTAATAACTATTTTTAAAAAACTTCCCCATTTTTCACACTTGCTTCAGAACCTCAGTTTCTGATCACACGGTCTATTCCTTAGCCTCCCACTGAACACACTGACCTGTCACGCAATGGGCACCTTATCTCTGCCACTTTCCAGAGTATGAAAGCAGCTTGTTATTTCTTTTTAAATAGAAAGTGTTCCTTTTCCATAAATATTAAAGAGTACTAGCTAATTAATTAGTTATACATAGAAACAAATTGAGTGGGAAGGGAAGGCGAGGGAGAGAAAAAGTTGCAACACTGCTTCACAGCTTATGAATCTTCCCACCTCCCACCTCTCTATCCCACAGCCTCTGCGCCCCTTGCCCTGCAAATGTGGACAGGGATTTGAACCCAGGTCCTTGTGCACTGTAACATGTGCAGTCAACAGGGTCTGCCTTCACCTGGCCCTATTAATGAGTATTTAAGGGATGTCCGTCCAGTCTTTATTATATTTTTTAGGTTATCAAATTTACCATGGCAATAAAGAAATTCCCAAATCATAGACTCCAGAAGACCTTTGGGAAAATAGTTGATCTCTCTTGCCTGTGCTTTGGAGAACTGATAGATCCAAGGTCACTGGTAAACCCTTCAGTGGAGAGCTGGGATTAAAGTTTGCTCAGGACACCCACTGTTGGCCTCATAGTAGTTTAATGGAGACAGGATATAATTTAGGTTGATCACCTTGCCTGTCAAGTGTAACCACTCTGGTTAGAATTATTATAAATATGACTTGTAGGTTGAAATCATATGCAAATGATAGGATTAGACATGCAAAAATATGTGCATAGATATTAGCTGAACAAGTGAAGCTTACAAGTCAATAGGGAAATTTATATTCTGCGTCAAAAGATAAATAGAGCGTGCTTTAGTGCTGCTCAGATTACAATTCAAATTGTTATAGAAAAATGAGAGTATAATCTTATGGGCCTCAGTGTTGAACCTATTTCCACTACCACCACCACCCCCCCCCAACAAAATAGCTACCTATATATTTTTCACTTCATTAGAATGGTTGGGGACTTCTGCCCCTCAGACAATGCTCTTTCTTTCGAAAACACACTTCTTATGCACTTAAGTTTTATTTTTGACCATAAAATAATGTGTATTCTTTGTAGAAATTCAGAAAAATAAAGAAAAGCATAAATAAAAGAAAATAAAACTAAAAACCACATTTAATTCGATCACTAGAAATAATTGTGCATTTCTCTCTCTCTTTCTTTCTTTCTTTTTTTTTTTTTTACCAGAGCACTGCTCAGCTCTGGCTTATGGTGGTGCGTAGGATCCAACCTAGGTTCTTAGAGCCTCAGGCATGAAAGTCTCTGCATAACCATTATGCTATCTACCCCCCCACTATTGCATTTCTCCATTGAACTTTGCTTTTTAAATAATATATACCCCCCATATATATTTTTTTTTCATAATGGGATTACATGTTTGTAGTATCTTTAAATAATCTACACAGGGACCAATTAATGGTAGTCCTGGTTGAGAGCAAACATTACCATGTGCAAGGACCAGGTTCAAGCCCCCAGGTTCACCCACTTCGGAGGGGGGGGACTTCATTAGTGTTGAACCAGTGCTGCAGGTGTCTCTCTTTTTCTCTCCTGCTCTACTTGTCTTCCCCTCTCAATTTCTCTCTCTTTCAGCCAATAAGTAAGTAAACATCAAAAAACTTCATAAAATTTTTTAAAAAAATCTACACAGAATAAACATATTCCCATGTAGGTATTCTTTCTTTCTCTTTTTCTTTCTTTCTTTTTTGCTTCCAGGGTTATTTCTGGGACTCGGTGCCTGCACCACAAATCCATTGCTCCTGGAGGCCCTTTCCCCCCGCCTTTTGTTGCTTTTATTGTTGTTATGGTTATTATTATTGGAAGACAGTTGTTGCTTTTATTGTTGTTGTGGTTATTATTATTGGAAGACAGAGAGGGAGAGAAAGATAGACACCTGCAGACCTCCTTCACCATTTGTGAAGCGACCCCCCTGCCCTTGCAGGTGGGGAGCTGGGGGCTCCAATGGGTATCCTTATTCCGGTCCTTGCGCTTCGCGCCACGGGCGCTTAACCCAGTGCGCTACCACCCCATCCCCTTTTTCTCTCTTTATTTCCTTTTCCCTCTCACCTCCCCCCCCCCCAACCCCCGCCCCAGCACTGCTTAGCTTTGGCTTATGGTGGTGCTGGGGATTGAATCTGGGACCTTTGGTGCCTCAGGCATGAAAGTTTTTTTGCATAACTATTATGGTGTACCTCAGTCCTTATTTTCTGCTTTTTAAATTTATTTTACTTTTTTTAAATGCCACTAAACTTATCACTGTGGCTACGTTTGGTGCCTGCATGATGAATTCACCACTCCTATTGATCATTCTCACCCCTCCATTATTTATTTATTTTTACTTTATTGAATAGAGACAGAAATTGAGAGGAAAGGTTGAGGCAGAGAGGATAAAGAGAGACACCTGTAGCATTGCTTCACTAATGGTACAGCTTCCCCTTGTAGGTGGGGACTGGGTTTCTTTCTTTTTTTTAAATTATTATTAGTGATTTATAAAATTACAAAATAACAAGGGTACAATTCCACACCATTCCCACTACCAGAGTTCTGCATCCCCATTCCCTCCATTGGAAACTGCTGTGGTTCTCCCAAGTCACCGATATAGGTTGAACATTATTTCCATAACTATCTCTCTCTCTCTCTCCATATATATATACATATATACATATACATACATACACACACACACACATATATATATATATATATTCCCCTTTGGGACTAGAGGTTTTAAACTTGGTCTTTGCAAGTAATGTGTTTACTCCACTGGGTGTACCACTACCTAGCCCTAGATATTCTGTTTTAAGAATATGTTTTGTATTTATTTATGAGAAAGAGAGAGGGGGAAAGAATCAGAACATCATGTTTGCACATGCGTAATACCAGGAATTGAATTCAATAGTCCATGCTTGAAAGTCCAATTCCTTATCCTCATCACCATCTCCCAGTCCTTGTAGATATTCTTTAGAAGTTGAAAACTTCTAGGAAGAGCATCCTTTTGAGGCATAAAGTTTCTCCCAGACCTAATGACTAGATCCAGGGGCAATTCACCATGGTTTTAAGGTCTGTATTACCCTACATATATTTGACAAGACAGGCAAGCACAAAGTGTTGAAAGAAAGTCCTGTACTGGGCTTTTGAAGTTTTATAAAGAGGTAATGGTGCGCCTGTTTGAAGGGTGGAAAATGAAAAGCACGTGGTGGTAGATGAGGTTGGTGAACTGGTCCCCACTGCCGAACATTTTCTATACGTCACCTGTACCAGTTTAGTTAGATCCCATAGCAATGTTGTGGGATACACTATATTAGATTTACTTTACACATGAAGAGACCAAGGTTTAGAGAGGTAATTTATCTAAGGTTTTACACAAGAATGGGAGCTCAGACTCCAGAGTTGAACTATTTCTACTCAAGTTCTCTGGGGGAACAACTATAGTGAACCTGCTTTCTTCATTCTACAAAGTCCAGGTCTCTTCCTAGAGGCAGTGATAAAGAATTGAGGGTTTTAAAGCCACAGATTGATGTGTACTTGATAGTTAGTTGATGTCATTAGAAGAAACTTCAGAGTCCTCTGTTCAAACTCCAGTGTTGTGATCTCATGAGGCTATCTGACTAAGGTGGTGTGTGTGTGTGTGTGTGTGTGTGTGTGTGTGTGTGTGTGTGTGTGTGTGTGTGTGTAAAATAACTTGATTTAAAGTGAAATTAAAAGGAACCATCCATGTAGGTTCAAGTGGCAAAAACCAAGGACTGCTCCCATATTCTGAATGTAGCTTTTGCTTTCTACCTAGAACATCCCTTTTTTTGGCTGGAGTTCCATCTGAGTGACAGAATACCTGACCAATCAGGGCCTCGGTTTTACATGGCTTAGATTATCTTTCTCCCACCTACCTCTTGAGTTTGTTTGATAGTTGCTTCTTGTAATTGTTAGTTTTTGCTTGGTTTAGGAAGGGGATGAAGCTGTGTGCAGCCAATCTGGAGTGGTTTAATCTGCAGAGTGACTGTTAGGGGTTTTTATATTATTATTATTATTATTATTATTTGCACTTGTCTGTTTTCCCTCCTCTCCAGGTTGACCAACATTAGCTGTTGTTGCTTTTTCCATTGATAGGTGACTGGGTGTGCTATCCATGGTGGGAGGAACTTGTTCTCTCTCTCTCTCTCTCTCTCTCTCTCTCTTCTCCACTTTTCTTTTTCTTTCCTCCTAGCTGATTCAAAAAATTTCTTTCCTTTCACTACTTTTCCTTCTTCTTCTCCTCCTTCCTTCTTTCCTTTCTTTCTTCCTTCCTTTCTTTCTCTTTCTTTCTTTCTTTCTCTCTTTCTTCCTTCCTTTCTCCCTTCCTTCTTTCTTTTCTTTTCTTTCTTTCTTTCTTTCTCTCTCTTTCTTTCCTCCTTCCTTTCTCCCTTCCTTCATTTCTTTCTTTCTTTTCTTTTTGTATTCACTGGCACTTTTTTGTGAATTATCTTGTGGAAGAAGTCTGACTTGGAGTGGACTCTTTCTCTCTGTCCCTCTCTTTTCTCCTTTCCTTTCTCCTCCCACTATCTGTAGAATTTATAGTTAACAGTTGATTTTTATAATTGTCTATTCTTGCTTTGTCTTTTTTTCTTTTCTTTTTGTTTTGTTTGCTTTTTTTTCTGGAGTGGAGGTGTTGCTTGACTAACTGGTATTGGTTGAACTGCATCAATCTTTGCTTCAGTTGCCATTGTACTTTCTGAGAACATTCCCCTTTTCCAACTCTCCCCTTCCAGTTCCCTTACTCCCAACTGACTTACTCATTCCTCAGGAATCAAATTAAATATCAGTTCCTCTGAGAACATGTCTCCAACTATCCAGACTAGATTAGAGATCTCTTTATTTTACTACCTGGGAATCTATATTTTCTTTCTTCTGCTTTTTTTATTTTTCATATAATTCTGTTTTTATAAGTGATTTAATATTGATTTATAAAATTATGAGATAACAGGGGTGTAATTCCATACTATTCCCACCAGCAAAGTTTTGTCTCACCATTCCTTCCATTGGAAACTGCAGTTGTTCCCCCAAAGTCACAGATAACATGCAGACTTACTTTACTACTCATGAAGTGCCCCTTCCCAGCAGGTGGAGAGTGGGGGGTTGAACCCCTGTCCTTGCTCATGGTAATGTGTACACTCTGCCTTGTAGGCCACAGCTTGGTCCCTCAATATCTATTTGGCTTTAAAGACTCTTGTTTGATTTTAGAGATTGCTGCTCTCTCATGTTTTTGTTGGCACCACAGAAATTTTCAGAACCTAATTCAAGTGCTTTTTGGAACATTCATTCATTGCACTGTCTAACATAAAGTAACATTTTAGGGAATACAATTTATGAAATAACTTTTTACATTCTAAGTTATAATTAAGGACCAGGGAGACAGTGCAGATAGCATCATACCAAACTTACTTACATATCTGGGCCCCCATTGGTCCTGGGTTCAGTCTCTAGCACCACCATATGCCAGAGCTGAGCAGTGCTCTGATCTCTCTCTCTCTCATTAAAAGTAAATGAATAAATATTTATTTACTATTTAAAAATTTTTAAAATTATGTTTATTTGTTTATTGGATACAGTCATAAATCAAGAGGGAAGGGGGAGAGTGAGAGGGAGAGAGACAGAGAGACACCTACAACCCTACTTTACCACTTGCAAAGCTTTCCCCCTGCAGGTGGGGAGCGGGGCTTGAACCTGGGTCCTTGCACACTGTAACATGTGCACTCAACCAGGTGTGCCACCACTCAGCCCCAAATCTCTCTCTCTCTTTTAAAGTCACAGTAAAATACATATTCAGATTTCTCAAATTCAAGCTTTATAACATGTTAGAATGAGAAAAGATTGTATTGAGAGTGATATCATTTAGTGAAAGTTGGAAAAATCTGATGTTGAGATTAAAGATCAAACAGATTTATTGTGGAAACTCATCATAACTCGCATAAAGCAAGAGGAGAGAAAATTTTTGTGGAGACTTCAGAATGAAACCACAGTGTGGGCATCAGAGAGTGTTTTGATTATTTTAAAAGCAACCCTAAGTCTCAAAAATGCTCTTAGCATTCCTAGCATACACACACAGGACAAGCCTTGCATGTTTTGCTGCTAAATATTTGGGAAACACATATTTCCACATATTTCCACGGGTAGCAAAATCCTGCCCATTTCTCTTATGATTCATTTGTTGTCTGAATTCTAATGGTATTATCATGGATAGACAATTATTTCTATAACTATCTATATTTATATATTTTTAACCTTTTTTTTAATAGTCCTGCCTTCTCTTCCTTTCTAAGCCACACCTATACCTATTGCTACTTGCAAATGTCCTTCATTTTTTCCTCTCCTCTCTCTGGGTCTTGATGGCATTGGAGTTCAGAGCCCTCTGGTCAGCTTCCCCTAAGATTAGTTCTCCTCTGAGAGTATGGACCAAAATTATTTTTGAGGTATAGAAGACTTGCTTCTGTAATTGCTTCTGTAATTGCTTCTCCGCTGGGTATGGGAATTGGCAGGTCGATACATCACCCCCAGCCTGTTTCTATCTTTCCCTAGTGGGGTAGGGCTCAAGGGAGGTGGGATTTTATGACACGGTGGTGAGGTCATCTGCCCAGGGTAGTCAGGATGGAATCATAGTAGCATCTACAACTTGGTGGCTGAAGTCTCAAACTCCAAGTTTTAGAATTATTTATTTATTTTATTGGACACAGGAAAAAAAAGAGAGAGAAAGGAAGAGGAGGGAGAGGCGAGAAAGATACCTGCAGCAATACTTCACCCATTATGAAGTATTCCCCCCTGTAGGTGGGAACTAGGGTGTTGAACTTGGATCTTAGTGTATGGTAAAGTATGCACTTACCCCGGTAAGCCACCATTGGACCCCAAATTATTATTTAAAATAGAAACAACAAGATCTTTTTTTCTGGAATGTGGTGGTAGCTATCTATGATCATGTACCTGACAGCAATTTTACAACTTTAGATCAAAACATAAACATGAGTTGTTATAGTTTCTACTGTGTTAATTAAAGTGATATGAGAACCACTGGGGACTGCTGTGCTGAGGCAGATGAAGGAGGAGCACAGGGCCCTACACTAAGGCAATGAGGATGGAGAGAAGGGAACTGAGTGGGGTGATAGCATGAGGTTATTTAAATATTTCATGCCTGAGGCTTTGAGGTCCCAGGTTCAGTCTCTTGCCAGAACTGAGTGGGTTTCCATTTCTCTCTCTCTCTCTCTCTCTCTCTCTCTCTCTTTCTCTCTCTCTTTCTCTCCTCTCTCTCTCCCTCTCTCTCTCTCTCTCTCTCTTCTCTCTCTCTCTCTCCTCCCTCTTTCCTTTCTGTATCTTTTCCACATTAACAATAAAATTAATTTAAAAAGATTAGAGAAGAAAGGCATATTTTATAGATAATTGGAGCAGCTTGAAAACTGGACTAAAGATCTCCATGGATATGAGAAGAGAGTAGAACAAAGTTAGGATGACTCAGGGTTTTTTGATGAGTAACCAGAGGATGATGTCACCACCGTAGGAGGAGGGTAGGTAAGGTGATGCCTTCTATTTCAGGAATACTGTGAAGAGGTGGCTATGAGACATCCAGTGAACAGAGATAGTGAACTCTGAGTGAGCCTCAGGAAAGGTGTATCTGTAGTTCAGATATGGACATCTTACTTAGGCTGTCTGTGTGATTAAAACCTGAGTGTTGTCTGGTAGATGGAACAGTAGTGGGGCACTGGACTCTCAAGCCTGAGGTCCTGAGTTCAATTCCTGGCAGCACATGTACCAGAGTGATGTCTGGTTCTTTACTTCTCCTCTTATCTTTCTCATTAATGAAAAAAAAAACAAAACTATGAGAGCATGCAAAAGATTTTCATGCCTGAGGCTCTTAAATCCCAAATTAATTCCCCAGCACCACCATAAGCCAGAATTGAGCTCTGCTCTGGTAAAAACAAACAACTATAAAAGTTGACATAGTATCCAGGTAAAATTTGTCAAGCAATGGCTGTAAGCCTTTTATGCCAAAGAAATGTTCTCTTGCTAACAAAATGTATGCCTATGAAGAAAGAAACCCAACATACAAAACAAACTAAAAGAAGGCTTTCCTGACCAAATGTAGAGTTAGTTGCCTAGAACCTATTCTTGAGACAATTTCTGAACTGACTAGACTGAATCCAGTGTGAAAATCACTAACTTGAAGCAGAAAGTAAGTAGTTTACATGAAATAAGACTGGTTTGACTGGTTGACATAGAGACAGGAAGACAGAGAGGCAGAAAGAGAAAAAGGGAAAGATCACAGATCTGAAGCTTCCTTGAATATGGTTTGGACCAGGTTTGAAACTGGACTGCTCCATGGCAAAAGAGAACATTATCTAGGTGAACTATTTTGCCAACCCATTTCTCCTAGGTTTTTTTTTTTTCCCCAGAGAAATGCTCAGCTCAGGACTATGGTGGTGTGGGGGATTGAACCTGGGACTTCAGAGCCTCAGATATGAGGGTCTCTTTGCATAACCATTATGCTATCTACTCCTACCTCATGTTTTTTTTTAAATTATTTTATTGGGGGAATATTAATGGTTTATAGTAAGTTGTTGATACATGGATACAATTTTTCATCTCCCTATGATAGTTATCTACAGAACATTCTCATTAAGGTTTTAAAGGTTTTTGTTCTTTTTTTAGCTGCTTTGGAACGCGGATCCCTTTTGTCCACCTCACTTTTCTGGCCTGCATTTAGAGATACCTAACTATGTGTCACAATATACATGGGAACCAAGGCACTCTTCAGATTAGAGATCTGGCTAAGATCTCAGGCTAATAGCTATTTCTTCTTCTTTCTCCTTCTTCTTCTTCTTCTCCTCCTCCTCTTCCTCCTTCTTAAAGAGACAGAAAGAAATTGAGAGGAGTAGGGGAGATTAAGGGGGAGAAAGACAGACACCTGCAGCACTGTTTCACCACTTGTGTGAAGCTGCCCCCCTGCAGGTGGGGACCAGGGGCTTGAACCTGGGTCCTTGTGCATTGTAATGTGTGTACTCAACCAGGTGTGCCACCACCCGGTCTGAATAATAGCTATTTGCAACTCTATTATGCACAGTGGTCTTCCTCATCAGAAGATGGTTGCTGTGTAGAATCTTTGGGATGATGAGCACTGATATAGCTACATTTGTCACAGTTCCCAGGAGACTTTATATAATCTCTAACTAGACAAATGCTACCTGTTTTCTCAAATGACTGTTTAATTTAGATGACTCTAGATATTTAGCTTGTGAGAAGTTTTAGCAAGTTAAGTTGATTCAATTCTCTTACATAATTAGTGAGTGTATCTATTTATGATTTCATCACTTTTGAGGTCTTAATCCCAAATCCAGTAGAAGCATTTTGGTCTGTTACTAAATTAGCGAAACTTAATCACATGATGAAGACAACAAGGAAAGAAAAAATAAAAGGGGCACAGGAAAGAGAGAAGAAAGGACAGCGATGAATTAGGAGTTACTGTGAAAAAACAAAAATGTGAAGAATATAAAATTTCAGTAATTTATTACAGCTATGGTTTATTTTTCATCTAGAGTTCAGTATTGCTGGTATCTGTAACTACATAGTGGCTGCTCTTCATGAACTTCTCATAATAACTGCTTAAATATTCTTAAATATTAAATAGCATCTTGGCCTGGACCCCTTGCCATTCAGGGAACAGTTAGGGAGTGGGGCCCAGAGAGTGTTTCTATGCCTGGGCTTGAGGTGATTACAGTTCTTCTGCTCATATTCCACTGACCACAAAAATTTTCACTAATCTGTGTAGGGGATGGGCATGTGACCTATCTCAGGAGAAGGTAGTATCTAGTGCAGTGAACAGCAAGCTAGTCTTTAATACAGCTGAGATACAAAATAACTGTGCTCAGGTTTTGTAAAAAGTAGATAGGAGTGCATGTGTATGTGTGGTGGTGGTGAGGAGATAGCATAATGGATATTCAAAAAGATTCTCATGCCTGAGGCTCCAAAGTCCCAGGTTCAATCCCTCACACCACCAAAAACCAGCACTTAGAAGTGTTCTGGTAAAAACAAAAACAAAAATAAAAACAAACAAAAAAGCAGGCAGGAGGAGTGCTCTGTAGATGAAAACAATCTGTTTTTTTTTTTTTATCTTTTCACTCTGTAAAACTTATAACCCAAAAAGCTGAGAAAGATGAATGAGTATTGCATGGCTTCAATCTTGCCAATAATATCATCTAATTCCTGGGGAGAATTACAAAGGGGAAGCCTTACAACATATCTGGGAGTGGTACAATAGTGTCTTTCTAGTTTTTTCTCTCCCTCTCTGTTCCATATCCTTAATCTGGAATTACAAAACTAACTAACTAACTAACTAACTAAATAGAAGGAGGACAAGGAGGAAGAGGAGGGGGAGAAAAAGAAGGGGAGGGGGGCAGGGTCAGGGAGAGGATCTACCAAAAGTGGTAGAATCATACAGACATGGAGCCCCTGTGATAATCCTGGTGCCAAGATAAAATAAAATACTTAATTCTTTTTTTAAAAAATTATTTATTTATTATTGTATAGACACAGAGCAAAATTGAGAAGTGAGGAGACAGAGAGAGAAAGAAATAGAGAGACACCTGCAACCCTACTTCACCACTCATGAAGCTTGCCCCCCAGCAGGTGGTGATCAGGGCCTTGAACCTGGGTACTTAAGCACTATAGTGTGTGATCTTAACCAGGTGTGCTACCACCTGGTCCCCAAATACTTAATTCTTAACTAGGAGTAAATGAGTGGATTTGCAAACACACCAAAGAAAAATTATGTACCACCTCTATAGCCAAGGTTCACCTTTTTTTTTTTCAGTTTTATTTATTTATTTTCTTTTTTTCTCTATCTACAAAGAACTTATTTTTTTTAACTTAAAAAAGGAGACATTAACAAAACTGTAGGATAAGAGGGGTACAACTACACACAATGCCCACCACCAGATCTCTGTATCCCATGCCCTCCCATGATAGCTTTTCTGTTCTTTATCCTTCTGGGAGTATGGACCTAAGGTCATTGTGGGATGCAAAAGGTGGAAGGTCTGGCTTCTGTAATTGCTTCTTCGCTGAACATGGGCATTGACAGGTCTATCCATACTCCCAGTCTGCCTATCTCTTTCCCTAGTATGTTGGGGCTCAGGGGAAGTAGAGCACCAGGACACATTGGTGGGGTTGTCAGTCCAGGGAAGTCTGGTCAGCATCATGCTGGCATCTGGAACCTGGTGGCTGAAAAGAGAGTTAACATGCAAAGCCAAACAAATTGTTGAGCTCTTTGTTTATTTTCATGCGCTGGAGGAGGTACCAGAACACTGCTCAGCTCTGGCATATGCATAGTACTGGGGATTGAACCTGGAGCTCAGCATGTAAGTTTTACACTTTTCCACTGAACTATTTCCCTGATCCAAGGCTCAATTCAAAACATTTCAATTCAAACAATGATAAATGCATTTGATGCAGCTCAGCATCTTTATATACATTTTTTCCTTCATGAACTTCTCATAATAACTGCTTAAATATTCTTATCTGGAAAAGAATTTTTAAAAAGCTAGACAAAGCCATTAAATCATACACTAATTGGAATTCTGTCAGGGAGATAACTGTAACACAATTCTTTAAAATGAGAAACACCATTCTGATTTATTTAAACTCCACAAAGTAGGTGAGTGTTTTATGAGTTGAGAGTTCTCTAATGCAGGATATTATGTAACACCCAGCTTGACTTTGAATAGTTTTCTCCTTTGTTGTTCTTGCACACCAAGCACACACTATTTGGTGACATCCTGAGGTCTGAGAGACTGTTGGATTAGATCTTCTGAAAAGAAAAGGTTATTCTACATCATGTATAAGAAAATGCTTTGATGATTCATAAGATTAAAGTCTTTTGGTTCCTGGCAGGGGAGATTCCCCATCCAATGTGTTGAAAGGAAAGTGAATGTTTTATCACTTGTCCTCTGTGAGAACCAAAGATCCCAGCTGGGTCTTTTGTAGGAAGGACAGAGCATTAGGCCAACGTTGATTAGGCAACTTCTTCTAAATAGCACAAAGTAGACAAAGACTTTTTCAGTCTGAAAAAAAGGTGCCAGAATAAAGGTCAGTGCATCTACATTTTGTGGAAAGTACTGTAAGGATTGTCCTGGGAGAAAGGAGTTATGCAAAGAAATTTTTCATGCCTTAGATTCCAAAGTCCTAGGTTCAATCTCTAGTGCAGCCATAAACCATATCAGAGCAAACAAAACAAACAAACAAAACCTAAAACTCTATCAACAGTGTGTTGATGTACAAACTACTGTATTTTACTATTGACTGTAAACCACTAATCTCCCCAATAAAGAAAAAAACCCACTATCAAATATATTTTTCTGAGATTTGACTTCTGGAGGCAGAGCTACGAGCAGCAGATCGCTTTCTCTCCTCTCCTCTCCTCTCCCAGATCAACTAGGAATACCAAAGGAGGCCACCTGGGACTGAAACAAGACAGGACTAGAATGACCACAGGAACCCAGTAAATCACCCATGAGTACAAACACGTGTGGCTGGTGACAGAGAGGAGAGAGGGGCCTAAGGAGAGATTAAGTGACTGCTAACAGTTCAACAGTCTATCAGTGGAGACACCACCTCCAGTCTGCTCCACCAACAAGGGGACAGCTGAAGGGAGGAAAGGACTCCCCAGAGACTCACCAAGTGCAACTCTGAGTCTCCATTGCTACTACCCTCAGAATCTGGAGCAGCGACAGGGAGGGACACCAGGGGACAGAGATCTAACCGGGAAACTCAGAAGAAGACCTATACCTCGGTGGCATAGCTGAGGGGCTGTGAAAGTCTCTTTGCATAACCACTGGATTATCTCTGCCACACCCTGTTTTATCTCTTGGTCAGGAGTCAGTGATTAAGCTAAGAAGCCTACTGATAGTTTAAAAGCCCTCAGGCTCCCATAGCCTACAGGGAAGAAAAAAAAAAGAGGTTTTACATTACTGAGCTCCAACTCAGGGATTGAAAAAACTGTTAACTTCCACCACGGTAAAACCTTTAATTAAATTACTTAGACACAAGTCAATCCAGGCAATAGTGATCAATAATTTGAAAAGTACTGATAAAGGGAACTCATAACATAATATATAAAATGGTTAAAACAACAAGAAAAAATATTGGAGACTCGCACCAGGACAAGAGTCCAGCTAAAAGTCCTCCAGAGGGTGAAGCACAAAACAACGAGTTCAACATCCAAACATTAGCTAAGGAAATAATAACAGGAGTGAGTAAAGAATTTGAAAAAATTGTAATCAGAACTGCAGGAACAACAAATAAGAATATGGAAGAAAATTCTAATTATCTCATGGTTATTAGAGAGCTAAAAGCTGAAATCGCTGAGCTAAGAAGGCAACTAGCTGAACAAGCTAAAACAGTATCAGAGCAGGGCAACAAAATAGATGAACTCCAGAAAGCAGTAGAGGGCAGAGAGAATAGAATCTATGAGGCTGAAGACAGAATTAGCAAGATTGAGGATGAATTAGAGACAACTAAAAAAGAAGTAAGAGATCTCAAAAAGAGATTAAGAGATGCTGAAAACAACAACAGAGTCCTATGGGATGACTTCAAAAGAAACAATATACGCATTATTGGCTTACCAGAGGAAGAAAGAGAAGGAGAGGAAGAAAGCATTCTCCAGGCCATAATAGCTGAAAATTTCTCTAGTCTAGACAACACCAAAGACATAAATATTCAAGAAGCCCAGAGGGTCCCAAACAGAATTAACCCAGACCTAAAGACACCAAGACATGTCATACTTAGAATGGAAAGGAATAAGGATAAAGAAAGGATCCTCAAGGCTGCAAGAGAAAAACAAAGAGTCACCTACAAAGGAAAACCCATAAGATTAGCAGCAGACTTCTCCATACAAACACTACAAGCCAGAAGAGAATGACAAGATATCTATCGAGTGCTCAATGAGAAAGGCTTTCAGCCAAGAATACTATATCCTGCTAGACTGTCATTCAGACTAGATGGAAGCATCAAAACCTTCTCAGACAAGCAACAGTTGAAGGAAGCAACCATCACCAAGCCTGCCCTGAAAGAAGTTCTGAAAGGTCTCCTATAAACAACCAGACCACCACAAATAGGACATATATCAAAACACTCTAAAACTCTACAAGAATGGCGCTAAAATATCTTCAATCTTTGATATCAATAAATGTCAATGGCCTGAATTCACCTATTAAAAGACACAGAGTAGGAAGATGGATCAGAAAACAACCCAATAATATGTTGTCTACAGGAAACTCACCTAACTCAACAAGACAAACACAGACTTAAAGTGAAAGGATGGAAAACTATCATACAAGCCAATGGCCCACAAAAAAGGGCAGGAACAGCTATTCTCATATCTGACATGATAGACCTTAAAATAGATAAGATTAAAAAAGATAGGAATGGACACTACTTAATGCTCAGAAGATCAGTCAATCAAGAGGACTTAACAATTATTAATATCTATGCACCCAATGAGAAGCCATCTAAATACATCAAACTTCTACTGAAAGAGCTACAGCAATATATTAACAGTAACACAATCATAGTAGGGGACTTCAACACCCCACTATCTCAACTTGACAGATCATCCAGGAAGAAAATTAGTAAAGACATAAGGGAGCTAAATGAAGAGTTAGATAAACTAGAACTATTGGACATTTTCAGAGTCATTCATCCCAAGAAACTGGAATACACATTTTACTCAAATCCACATGGATCATTCTCAAGGATAGACCATATGTTAGGCCACAAAGACAGCATCAGACAATTCAAGAGCACTGAAATCATCCCAAGCATCTTCTCAGACCACAGTGGAATTAAACTAACACTTAACAATCAACAAAAGATTAGTAACAGTCCCAAAATGTGGAAGCTCAACAGTACACTTCTTAACAACTTCTGGGTCAAAGAGGAAATCAAGGAAGAAATCAAAATGTTTCGAGAGTTCAATGAAAATGAAGACACAAGCTATCAAAATATTTGGGACACAGCTAAAGTAGTACTGAGAGGGAAGTTCATAGCTATACAAGCACACATTAGGAAACAAGAAAAGTCACAAATAAACAGCCTGATTGCACATCTTAAAGACCTAGAAGAAGAACAACAAAGGAACCCTAAAGCAATGAGAAGGTCAGAAATCACTAAAGTTAGGGCAGAAATCAATAACATTGAGAATAGGAAAACCATACAAAAGATCAATGAAAGTAAATGTTGGTTCTTCAAAAGAGTAAACAAAATCGCCAAGCCTTTAGCCAGACTCACAAAACAATAAAGGGAGAAGACCCAAATAAATCGGATAGTAAATGAAAGAGGAGATATCACAACAGACACTGCGGAAATTCAACATATCATGCGAGGCTTCTATGAACAACTATATGCCACCAAGCTAGAGAACCTGGAAGAAATGAAAGATTTCCTAGATACCTACCAACTTCCAAAACTAAGTAAAGAAGAAGTGGATAACATGAACAGGCCCATCACAGCTAATGAAATTGAAACAGTTATCAAAAATCTCCCCAAAAATAAAAGTCCTGGACCAGATGGTTTTATAAATGAATTCTACAAAATTTTCAAAGAAGAACTAATACCTTTACTTTTAAAAGTCTTCCAGAAGATTGAAGACACTGGAATACTCCCTTCCAGCTTCTATGAAGCCAACATCACCCTGATACCAAAAGCAGACAGGGACACAACCAAAAAAGAAAACTACAGCCCAATATCTCTGATGAACATAGATGCGAAAATATTGAACAAAATTCTAGCCAACCGGATACAGCAGTATATCAAAAAGATTGTTCATCATGACCAAGTGGGTTTTATCCCAGACATGCAAGGTTGGTTTAATATACGTAAATCAATCAATGTGATCCACCACATCAACAAAAGCAAGACCAAAAACCACATGGTCATATCAATAGATGCAGAGAAAGCCTTTGACAAAATACAACATCCCTTTATGATCAAAACACTACAAAAAATGGGAATAGATGGAAAATTCCTCAAGATAGTGGAGTCTATATATAGCAAACCTACAGCCAACATCATACTCAATGGTGAAAAACTGGAAGCATTTCCCCTCAGATCAGGTACTAGACAGGGCTGCCCACTATCATCATTACTATTCAACATAGTGTTGGAAGTTCTTGCCATAGCAATCAGGCAGGAGCAAGGAATTAAAGGCATACAGATTGGAAGAGAAGTCAAACTCTCCTTATTTGCAGATGACATGATAGTATACATGGAAAAACCTAAGGAATCCAGCAAGAAGCTTTTGGAAATCATCAGGCAATACAGTAATGTGTCAGGCTATAAAATTAACATTCAAAAGTCAGTGGCATTCCTCTATGCAAACACTAAGTTAGAAGAAATTGAAATCCAGAAATCAGTTCCTTTTTCTATAGCAACAAAAACTATAAAATATCTAGGAGTAAACCTAACCAAAGAAGTGAAAGACTTGGATACTGAAAATTATGAATCACTACTCAAAGAAATTGAAAAAGACACAAAGAAGTGGAAAGATATTCCATGTTCATGGGTTGGAAGAATTAACATCATCAAAATGAATATATTACCCAGAGCCATCTACAAATTTAATGCTATCCCCATCAAGATCTCAAGCACATTTTTTAGGAGAATAGAAAAAATGCTACAAATGTTTATCTGGAACCAGAAAAGACCTAGAATTGCCAAAACAATCTTGAGAAAAAAGAACAGAACTGGAGGCATCACACTCCCAGATCTCAAACTGTATTATAGGGCCATTGTCATCAAAACTGCTTGGTACTGGAACATGAACAGACACACTGACCAGTGGAATAGAATTGAGAGCCTAGAAATGAGGACCCACACCTATGGACATCTAATCTTTGACAAAGGGGTTCAGACTATTACATGGGGAAAGCAGAGTCTCTTCAACAAATGGTGTTGGAAACAATGGGTTGAAACATGCAGAAGAATGAAACTGAATCACTGTATTTCACCAAATACAAAAGTAAATTCCAAGTGGATCAAGGACTTGGATGTTAGACCAGAAACTATCAGATACTTAGAGGAAAATATTGGCAGAACTTTTTTCCGCATAAATTTTAAAGACATTTTCAATGAAACGAATCCAATTACAAGGAAGACTAAGGCAAGTATAAACCTATGGGACTACATCAAATTAAAAAGCTTCTTAACAGCAAAAGAAACCACTACCCAAACCAAGAGACCCCTCACAGAATGGGAGAAGATCTTTACATGCCATACATCAGATAAGAGTTTAATAACCAACATATATAAAAAGCTTGCCAGACTCAACAACAAGACAACAAATAACCCTATCGAAAAATGGGGGAGGACTTGGACAGAATATTCACCACAGAAGAGATCCAAAAGGCCGAGAAACACATGAAAAAATGCTCCAAGTCTCTCATTGTCAGAGAAATGCAAATCAAGACAACAATGAGATATCACTTCACTCCTGTGAGAATGTCATACATCAGAAAAGGTAACAGCAGCAACTGCTGGAGAGGGTGTGGGGTCAAAGGAACCCTCCTGCACTGCTGGTGGGAATGTCAATTGGTCCAACCTCTGTGGAGAACAGTCTGGAGAACTCTCAGAAGGCTAGAAATGGACCTACCCTATGACCCTGCAATTCCTCTCCTGGGGATATATCCTAAGGAACCCAACACATCCATCCAAAAAGATCTGTGTACACATATGATCTTGGCAGCACAATTTTTAATAGCCAAAACCTGGAAGCAACGCAGGTGTCCAACAAGAGATGAGTGGCTGAGCAAGTTGTGGTATATATACACAATGGAATACTACTCAGCTGTAAAAAATGGTGACTTCACCGTTTTCAGCCGATCTTGGATGGACCTTGAAAAAATCATGTTGAGTGAAATAAGTCAGAAACAGAAGGATGAATATGGGATGATCTCACTCTCAGGCCGAAGTTGAAAAACAAGATTAGAAAAGAAAACACAAGTCGAACCTGAAATGGAATTGGAGTATTACACCAAAGTAAAAGACTCTGGGGTGGGTGGGTGGGTGGGGAGAATACAGGTCCATGAAAAATGATGAATGAAATAGTGGGGGTTGTATTGCTAAATGGGAATCTGGGGAACGTTATGCATGTAAAAAAAAAAAAAAAAAGAAGTAGAAACGCAAAGCAGAAAATGACTGAGTTTGGAGTATGGCACCAAAGTAAGAAAGCAGAAGTATACTAGAGTTTGCAGTGAGTACCTCCCTAATACTTCCTCTCCACTTTTCCAAGCTTTGGGTCCATGATTGCTCAACAATTTGTTTGGCTTTGTATGTTAACTCTCTTTTCAGTCACCAGGTTCCAGGTGTCATCAGGATGCTGGCCAGACTTCCCTGGATTGAAGACACCACCAATGTGTCCTGGAGCTCAGCTTCCCCAGAGACCCATCCTACTAGGGAAAGAGAGAGGCAGACTGGGAGTATGGACCGACCAGTCAACGCCCATGTTCAGCGAGGAAGCAATTACAGAAGCCAGACCTTCTACCTTCTGCAACCCTCAATGACCCTGGGTCCATGCTCCCAGAGGGATAGAGAATGGGAAAGCTATCGGGGGAGGGGGTGGGATATGGAGATTGGGCGGTGGGAATTGTGTGGAGTTGTACCCCTCCTACCCTATGGTTTTGTTAATTAATCCTTTCTTAAATAAAAAAAATAAATAAATAAAAAATAAAAAAAAAATAAAAATCTACAATTTAAAATTAAAAAAAAAAAAAATGGTGACTTCACCGTTTTCATCCGATCTTGGATGGACCTTGAAAAAATCATGTTGAGTGAAATAAGTCAGAAACTGAAGGATGAATATGCGATGATCTCACTCTCAGGCCGAAGTTGAAAAACAAGATTAGAAAAGAAAACACAAGTCGAACCTGAAATGGAATTGGAGTATTACACCAAAGTAAAAGACTCTGGGGTGGGTGGGTGGGTGGGGAGAATACAGGTCCATGAAAGATGATGAATGACATAGTGGGGGTTGTATTGTTAAATGGGAATCTGGGGAAAGTTATGCATGTACAAACTATTGTATTTACTGTTGAATGTAAAACATTAATTCCCCAATAAAAAAAATATATTTTTCTTATGAATTAATTCTTAAGGAAACATATTAGGCTGGTGTTCTTTATAATTTGGCCTAGACCATCAGTTCATACCATTGAGGTAGGTCTGGTAAGAAGCATTTTGCCTAGGAAGATAAAATTTAATAAAAACTGCTTAGTATTAGAACAAAAATAGGTACACTGGCCAGTGGAATAGAATTGAGAGCCTAGAAATAAGTCCCCACACCTATGGACATCTAATTTTGACAAAGAGGCCCAAACTATTAAATGGAGAAAAGAGAGTCTCTTCAATAAATGGTGTTGGAAAAACTGGGTTGAAACATGCAGAAGAATGAAACTGAACCACTACATCTCACCAGAAACAAAAGTAAATGCCAGATGGATCAAGGACTTGGGTGTTAGGCCAGAAAATATCAAATACTTAGAAGAAAATATTGATGGATTCTTTAAATTTTCTTTTTTTTTTTTTTTACCAGAGCACTGCTCAGCTCTGGCTAATGGTGGTACAGGAGATTGAGCCTGGGACCTCAGATTCTTAGGCTTGAAAGTCTCTTTGCTTAACCATTATGCTATCTACCACTGTCATGGAATTCTTTTCCATCTGAATTTTATGGGTATCTTCAATGACACAATTCCAATTGCAAGGAAGACTAAAACAAAAATAAACCAATGGGAGTAACATCAAATTAAAAAACTTCTGTGTGGTCTAGGAGGGGGAGCAGTGGATAAAGTATTGGATTCCCAAGCATGGGGTCTGAGTTCAATCCCCAGCAGCACATGTACCAGAGTTATGTCTGGTTATTTCTCTCTCTTCCTATCTTTCTCATTAGTAAATAAATAAATAAATAAATAAATAAATAAAGTCTTTTTTTCCCCCACAATGAGAATAGTTTCCTGTTTTTTCTCCTCCTCTTCTTCCTCCTCCTCCTCCTTCTTTTACCAGAGCAATGCTCAGCTCTGGTTTATGGTAGTACAGGGGATTGAACCTGGGACTTTGAAGCCTCAGACATGAAATAAATAAAATCTTTAAAAACAAAAAGCTTCTGCACAGCAAAAGAAACCACACACACACACACACACACACACACAGGGAGAGAGAGAGAGAGACAGAGAGCGAGCTCACCAAACTAAGAAACAAAAAGATGGGGGCTAGGTTGTAGCACACCTGGTTGAGCACACGTTACAATGTGCAAGGACTCTAGTTCAAACCCCCAGTCCCCACCTGCAGGGGGAAAAGTTTCATAAGTGGCGAAGCAGTGCTGCAGGTGTCTCTCTGCCTCTTTCCATTTCCCCCTTCATCTCAATTTTTGGCTGTTTCTATCCAATAAATAAATAAATAAACAAAGATAATAAAAACCTAAAAAATAAGGAAACAAAAAGACAAATGAACCCATCCAAAAATGGGGAAAGGATATGAATAGATTATTTACCAATGAAGAGATATTCAAAAGGCCAACAGATATATAAAAAAATGTTTTAAGTCATTGTCAGAGAAATGCAAATAAAGACAACAATGAGATACCACCTCATTCCTGTGAATGCCATACATCCAAAAGGTAACAACAACAAATGCTGGAGAGGTTGTAGGGACAAAGGAGCTCTCTTGCACTGCTGGTGGGAATGTCAATTGGTCTAACCCTTGTGGAAAGCAGTCTGGAGAACTCTCACATGGCCAGAGTTGGACCTACCCAGTGACCTGGTAATTCTTTCCCTGGGAGATATCCTAAGGAATCAAACATACCCATCCAAAAAGATATGTGTATACCCATATTCACAGCAGCACAGTTTGTAATAGCCAAAACCTGGAAGCAACCCAGGTGTGCAACAACAGATGAATGGCTGAGCAAACTATGGTATATATACACAATGGAATACTATTCAGCTATTAAAAATGATAAACTCGTCTTCTTCACCTCATCTTGGATGGAATTTTCAAGAATGATGTTAAGTGAGATAAGTCAGAAAAAGAAGGATGAATATGGGATTATCCTACCCAGACAGAAGCTGAGAAATAAAAACAGAAAGGGAAACACAAAGCAGAATTTGGACTGAGTTTGGTGTATTGCACCAAAATAAAGGACTCTGGCAAGGGTGGGGTGGGGCTGGCTCAGGTCTTGGTGCATGATGGTGGAGTAGGACCTACATGGAGAGTTAATTTTTTTTTTATAGAAAACTGAGAAATTTTACACATGTGCCAACAACTGTGCTTACTGTTGACTATAAGCAATTAATTTCCTTCACACACACACACACACACACACACACACACACACACACACACACACACACAAATCAGGTGAAAAAAGTTTCCTTTCTTCCCTTCTTCCTTCTTTTTTATTGCAGGACTTTACTACTCTAGGTCTTTTTTCAGATAGCAAAAGACAGCCAGAGAGATAGAGGGAGAGGAGGAAAGATTTCACACCACTCAAGTTTCCTCTAGTACTATGGGCTCTGGGCACAAAACTAGGTCATGTGCATGACAAAGCAAGTGCACTCTACTGGTGAACTATCTTGCCATTCCAGAGATGAACTTTTGGAAAACCTAGTCTCATAACATTTGATCTGGCTGGGACCAAGTGGTGGCATACCTAGTTAAGCACACACATTACAGTGCACAAGGACCCAGGTTCAAGCCCCTGGTCTCCACCTGCAGAAGGACCCTTTACGAGGGGTGAAGTAGGGCTGTAGGTGTGTCTCTGTCTCTTTCCCTCTCTATCTCCTCCTCCCCCTCTCAATTTCTCTCTGTCTCTATTTAATAATAAATAAATAAATAATGTAATTTTTTAAAAAATGACTTAGCTGAGAGCTCGAGCGGGGTCTTCCATTCCCTTCTTATCTTCTGTATTTATTCCTCCCAGTCAGTTTTGCTTTTTCTTAATGGAGATGGCACTTAGTGGATGTGCATTGGTTTGTAACTGACATCAGAACCCAACTAGTTTGTAAAGAACTTTAATAAGTTCAAGCAAGGGAAATGTTGGTGAATGATTCTTTTGTTTTCCATATCAAATGAGAATTTTGTGCTTTTCTTCACACATGTTAGTAATATTTTTATTAAAAAATGAATTCTGGGAGTTGGGTGGTAGCGCAGCGGGTTAAGTACACGTGGAAGCAAGGATGGGAGTAAGGATCCTGGTTCCAGCCCCTGACTCCCTACCTGCAGGGGAGTTGTTTCATAAGCCGTGAAGCAGGTCTGTGGGTGTCTATCTTTCTCTCCCCCTCTCTGTCTTCCCCTCCTTTCTCCATTTCTCTCTGTCCTATCTAACAACAACAATAACTACAACCACAATAAAAAAACAAGGGCAACAAAAGGGAAAATGAATAAATAATAAAAAAATTTCTACCCTTAATGTGTCTTGACCTTTAGTCACTCTAATTAGATGATAATTGCAAGAATATCAGTGAAAGAGTCATGCCTCCAATTATGCATGTGGTGGAGCACATTGCAATTAATGTGACATGGAAAAAAATTGGAAAATTTGAGGTAATTATAGATGTGTATATGCAGGCTTTATTCATTAAGAAAACTCTTAGAGGCTGGGTGATAGTGCACCTGCTTGAGTGCACATATTACCATAGGCAAGGCCCTGGGTTAAAAACCCCAGTTCTCAGCTGCCTAGACGAAGCTTTATGAGAGGTGAAGCAGTGCTGCAAGTCTCTCTCTCTCTCTGTCTCTCTCTCTCCACCTCCCTCTTTCTTTGCCTCCAGGGTTATTGGTGGTGCTCTGTGCCAGCACTACGAATCCACTGACTGGCAGCCATTTTTCACTGGATAGGATAGAGAGAAATTGAGAGGGGAGAGAGACAGACACCTGCAGACCAGCTTCTTCACTTGTGAAGTGACACCCCACACACACACACTGCAAATGGAGAGCTGGTGCTCTAACTGGGATCCTTGCATGGGCCCTTGCACTTTGTACTATGTGCACTTAACCTGGTGCACCACTGCCCAGCCCCTATCTCTCTTTCTCTTCTCCTCCCCTCCTCTCTCAATTTCTGTCTTACTAAATAACTTTTTAAAAGTTTTTTTTTTAAAGATTATTTATTTAATTAATTTATTTATTAGAAATGTAGGAAGAGAGAGAGAAAGAACCAGACGTTACTCTGGTACATGTGCTGCTGGGGATTGAACTCAGGACCTCATGCTTGAGAGTCTAATTCTTTATCCACTGCACCACCTACTGGACCAGTCAAATAACTTTTATTTAGTTTTTTAAACTTTTTTTAAAAAGTCCCAAAACCTAGATATAGACCAGGACTTGTGAGATAGAGCATATGTTCACATGTATCCATAAAATAGGGCAAAATATATACCTGAAAGCAAAAATACACAATAGTCTGCAGTGAGTTAGTATCAAGTTCATAATGAAATAGTGTCTACATAGACTTAAATACCCTCCTCATCAACTTCCTGTTACATTTCCTCTCACCCACTCCAAAGCTAACCTCATCAAAGCAAGGACAGCAAAAGCTGAATAAGGGCAAGAGACTGGCATACTTTAACGATGACTCTTTTATATATATATTTATTTATTTATTCCCTTTGCTGCCCTTGTTGTTTCACTGTTGTAGTAATCATTGTTGTCATCGTTGTTGGACAGGACAGAAAGAAATGGAGAGAGGAGGGGAAGACAGAGAGGGTGAAAGAAAGACAGACACCTGCAGACCTGCTTCACCTCCTGTGAAGCAACTCCCCTGCAGTTGGGGAGCCAGGGGCTCGAACCGGAATCCTTCTGCCACATGTGCTTAACCCGCTGCGCTACCGACTGACTCCCACGATGATTCTTTAGTCACTATCAGGCCACCTCATCAGCTGGGGCCCTATTTGAGATGTCCTGAGATTCCCAAACTGACATGATGGGTCTAGACCACAAATAAATCCCTCTCTCCATTGTTACTGGTCATTTCTATCAGGAACAACGAAATAGACCCCTTTATGGACCCCCCCCATAAGACCTTGCCCTCAACTTGGACCAACAATGGTAGAGAATATTCCATCGGGAGGATGGACAACATACTTTATGCTATACCTGAGGAAGATGGGTCAATATTGGGGCAGCTTGGAATGTTCCTATTCATGACCACAGAATATGAGCTCAGATCTACAGGGGTACAGAGGTCACATAGGCTCCTAAGCTAACTTTGGGTCCCAGACCAAATCAAATCAATGGGGTTTACAGTCAACAATATTTATACTCCTTTTCCATATTTGGGAGCTACTCTCTTCCCTGATCGAGCTTTCTGTTCCTTTTCTGGCCATGATATCATGTCCTCAGACAATAACTTGGATCCACCTGCATATCAGATTTCAGGCTTAGGGGAAAAAAAAAAAAAAAGAAAAACTGGTATAGCTACAGGACCTTTGGAATATAACTAAAATATGCCTACTAGCTATCTACAAAATGGAGACCCCCCCAACTCTTCATCTGCACTATTCCAGCCTTTAGGTCCATGACTGGTCAACAATTTGTTTGGCTTTGTATGTTAACTCTCTTTTCAGCCACCAGGCTCCAGATGTTAGCATGATGTTGACCAGACTTCCCTGGACAGACAACCCACCAGTGTTTCCTAGAGCTCTGATTCCCCAGAGCCCTACCGTACAAGGGAAAGAGAGAGGCAGGCTGGGAGTATGGATCAACCAGTCAATGCCCATGTTCAGCAGGCAAGCAATTACAGAAGCCAGACCTCCCACCTTCTGCATCCCACAATGACCTTGGGTCCATACTCCCAGAGGGTTAAAGAATAGGAAAGCTGGGTGTCGGGCAGTGGCACAAAGCGCAAAGACCAGCGTAAGGATCTGGGTTTGAACCCCCGGCTCCCCACCTGCAGGGGAGTCGCTTCACAGGCGGTGAAGCAGGTCTGCAGGTGTCTGTCTTCCTCTCCCCCTCTCTGTTTTCCCCTCCCCTCTCCATTTCTCCCTGTCCTATCCAACAACGAGCAACATCAACAATGGCAATAATAATAACCACAACGAGGCTACAACAACAAGGGCAACAAAAGGGGAAAAAAAGGGCCTCCAGGAGTGGTGGATTCATGCTGCAGGCACCGAGCCCAGCAATAACCCTGGAGGAGAGAAAAAAAAAAGAATAAGAAAGCTGGGGGGGGGGGGGATGGGATGTGGAGATCTGACGGTGGTAATTGTGTGGAGTTGTACCCCTCTTATGCTATGGTTTAGTCAATGTTTCCTTTTTATAAATAAAAAAAGGAAAATTATTAGTAAATTCTCCCAGAATATGTTATTTGACACCCCTGATGAAAATGTCACTCCTAGGCTGGGAGTATGGATCAACCTGTCAATACCCATGTTACGTGGGGAAGCAAGTACAGAAGCCAGACCTTCCACCTTCAGCACCCCATAATGACCCTGGGTCCATGCTCTAGAGGATTAAAAAATATGAAAGCTATCAGGGGAGGCACTGGGATATGGAGGTCCGGTAGTGGGAATTGTGTGGAATTGTACCCCTCTTATCTTATGATCTTGTCACTGTTCCCATTTTATAAATAAAAACTTAAAAAAAAAAAAGAAAATGTCACTCCATCTCTCTCTTGACCCTCTTCTGAAGGAGAAAGTCTCATCACGATGAGATCTACATGAACATTTCTCTCTAGCACTTGCTGTTCTCTTTCAGGGAGAGACTTTGCTTCAGACAAAGAAGCCTTTAACGGCCAATGTTATCTAGCAAAAACTTAGTAACAATTTCCTTAGTTTATTTTTTAAAATACTGATTTATTTGGTGAGGGGGAGAGAGAGAAATACCAGGGCCCCATTCTGTTCCAGTGTGTTGTGAAACTAGAGTGCTCACCCAAGGCTCCTCCTGCCTGCATGGCTTGTGCTCTACAGCTGTCACCTCCACATCCACTCTATTTCTACTTCTCACTTGCGTGTAGCAAGGGAAAGCATTTTCCAGTTATCAAATGATGTAAACTTTTCTTTTACAAGAAAGAGGATTGGGCTGGTTAGATAAGCCTGCTTTGCCATAAGTATGCCCTGGGTTCAAACTTGCCTCCCCTGCCACACTGACCCCCAGCACAGTGGTTGAAACCATAGTATAGTGCTGTTATTTTAATAATAATAATAATAATAACAATAATAATAATTATTATTTATAAAAAGGAAACATTGACAAAACTGTAGGTTAAGAGGGGTACAACTCCACACAATTCCCACCATCAGAACGCCACATCCCATCCCATCCCCCGATAGCTTTCCTATTCTTTATCCCTCTGGGACTATGGACCCAAGGTCATTGTGGGATGCAGAAGGTGGAAGGTCTGGCTTCTGTATTGCTTCCCTGCTGAACATGGGCATTAACAGGTCAATCCATACTCCCAGCCTGCCTCTCTCTTTCCCCAGTGGGGCAGGTTTCTGGGAAAGTGGAGCTCCAAGACACATTGTTGGGATTGTCTGTCCAGGGAAGTCTGGTTGGTGTCGTATGCTTTACATTGGTTTGTTCTAGCCCTCCCCCACCAAGAGAATTAGATCAGTCCTGTTAATTTCGCGGGCCCGCTTGGCCCCACCCCTAGGAACCCCGCCAGAGTTCCAGGGTTCCTGAGTTCCAGAGTAAGAGAGAGTGCTTGTGCCGCCGCAAAGAGACAGCAGAGTTCTGTTTGGTGATTAGTTTGGTTTAGTTTATGAATCGTTGTTCCTGAATAAAGAAATACAGCTTCCCTGCCCAGCCGTTGTCTCCGCGTCTCTGTTACCCGCCCGTGAAGCTAGCCCGGCTGGCTAGAGCCGCTGAATTTTTAACAACAGATTGGCATCATACTAGCATCTGGAACCTGATGGCTGAAAAGGAGAGTTAGCATATAAATATACCAAACATTATTGACTAATCATGAACCTAAAGGCTGGAATAGTGCAGATGAAGAGTTGTGGGGGTCTCTGATTTTTAGATAGGTAGTAAGCATATTTTAGTTATATTCCAAAGGGCCTGTGGCTATACTAGTTTGCTGTTCTATCCTTTCTTCTTTTGCCTTTCTGTCTCTGTCTATTTACTACTATATTAAAAAGTTGATTTCTTCAAGTTCCATCCAAGATGGGCTGAAAATGGTGAAGTCAACATTTTTACTCAGAAATAAGTCAGAAACATAGGAATGAATATGGGATGATCTCATTCACACGTAGAAGTTGAAAATCAAGAACAGAAGAGAAAACACTAAGTAGAATTTGAACTGGAGTTGCTGTGTTGCACCAAAGTAAAAGACTCTGGGGTGGGCAGGTGGGTGGGTGGGGAGTTTAGGTCCTGGAACAGGTTGGCAAAGGACCTAGTTGGTGTTGTATTGTTGTGTGGAAAAAATGAGAAATGCTATGCATGTACAAACTATTGTATTTACTGTTGACTCTAGAACATTAATCCCCCCAGGGAGTAGGGCGGTGGTGCAGTGGGTTAAGCGCACATAGTGCAAAGCACAAGGACTGGAGGAAGGATCCTGGTTCGAGCGTCTGGTTCCCCACCTGCAGGGGCGTCCGCTTCACAAGTGGTGAATCAGGTCTGCAGGTGTCTGTCTTTCTCTCCCCCTCTCTGTCTTCCCTCCTCTCTCCATTTCTCTCTGTCCTATCCAACAACAATGGCATCAATAACCACAACAATGTTAAATGACAAGGGCAACAAAAGGGAAAATAAAAAACATTAATCCCCCAATAAAGAAATTAAAAAAAAAAAAGAAAAAAGAGTTGACCCAGAGTGGTGGAGGCTGATGACAACAAATAAATAGGTTAAGTGGTGAAAAAAGGAGTCAGTTTAGAGAAAAATATTGAACCACATCAAAGAATGGGTCAAGACTGAAACACACAAAATTATGGAAGAACACCAGTCTGTGAGCCAGATAACCTGGATTTCTGTTCTTCAATGCAATCAGGTATGTGACATGGAGCAAATCAAAGCCTTCAGTTCCTTATCAGTAAATTATTGCAATATATGAGTGCTTTTCACTACCTTAGAGACTCACCTGAAGAACTTTAAGACATCCAGTGTATCAGAATCTCTGAGACTGGGATGTGTCCGGTTTTTGCATTGCCCACAGATGATTCTGACACAGAGTAGTCTCCTTCCTAACTGATAACACCTGAGTGTCAAATCTTGTAAGCTTCACCTGGGATTTCTCAGTGTCCACTCGCTGCTATAAATGTCCATGTTGACCGCTGTATCACCTTCCTAGGTGGGAAGTGGTGACCAGCTTCTCCACTTGGAGTGTGGAGTGTGAAGAACATCTGAGGCATGCTTGCACAGACCAGCGTGCTGTGTGCAAAGACAGGGCAGCTGCTTGGTTCTCATTAGACAGTTCCAAGGAATCACACATCACCTGCATGCTGCTGCCCCCTTAAAACCAAAGTGTTGAGTTTCTTTTATATATATATACCCTTTTGTTGCCCTTTTTTTTATTGTTCTTATAGTTGTTACTGTTGTTATTGATGTTGTCCTAGTTAGATAGGACAGAGAGAAATGGAGAGAGGAGGGGAAGACAGAGAGGGGGAGAGGAAGATAGACACCTGCAGACCTGCTTTACCGCCTGTGAAGCGACTCCCCTGCAGGTGGGGAGCCAGGGGCTTGAACTGGGATTCTTATGCTGGTCCTTGTGCTTTGTGCCACCTGAGCTTAACCCGCTGCGCTACCGCCTGACTCCCAAGTGTTGAGTTTCTTAGGGAATCAGCATATGGACTTGATGCCTGGGCTGTTTCTTTTGTGAGCAGAGACCCTATTGAATCTTATCTGAGAAATCCTTGGCCATTTGTCAATTTCTAAGGCAGGAGAGCATAAGAACCCAAGTCACCACTATAAACCAGAGTTGAGTAGTGCTCTGAGAAGAAATTCAATCTGCATTTAATTTAGGTGACTTATAAGGCCTTTCTAAGTTTATAAGATTCTAAGATAATGCAATAGGTGATTTAAAAGATTATATTGACATAGTGGAGAATTTCATCTTTGAATTTTGTGTAACTGAACAAACTAGCTTAATGCTATCATTCATGGATCTAGGTATTCAAATAGGTATTGCATGCAAATTAAAATTAAATACAGGAAATTTACCGGGTGATGTGATGAATAAGCAGGTATAACAGGTGTGATATCTCTCTCTCTTAAAATATTTATTTTCTGGGGGCTGGACAGTGGCGCAGTGGGTTAAGCACACATGGAACAAAGCACAAGGACTGGTGTAAGGATCCCAGTTCCAGCCCCTGGCTCCCTTCACAGGTGGTGAAGCAGGTCTGCAGGTGTATATCTTTATCACCCCCTCTCTGTCTTCCCCTCTTCTCTCGATTTCTCTCTGTCCTATCCAATAACAATGACAGCAATGGCAACAACAACAATAAGTAACAAGGGCAACAAAAGGGGGAAAAAAAGCCTCGAGGAGCAGTGGATTTGTAGTGCGGGCACTGAGTCCTAGCGATAACCCTATCTGTCTATCTATCTATCTATCTATCTATCTATCTATCTATCTATCTATATCTATATATCTATATATATAGGCAATATGTATATTCTTACTTGACAGGACAAAGAGAAATTGAGAGAGGAGAGGGAGCTAGAGAGGGAAAGACAACTGTAACATTGCTTTAGCACTCTTGAAGCTTCCTATCTACAGGTGGGACTGGTGGCTTGAGCTCAGGTCCTTCTGAATGTGAATGTATATGCTCAGCCAGGAGCATCATCTTCCAGCCCCAGTAGATGCCATCTCACATAGAGCCTACTATTTAATGAAAGAGGAGTTAAATAAGCACATAACTAAGGGGATGAGAGCACAAAGGAGTGGCATCATTGCTAAATTATCAACCATTCCTGTGGTTGGTGCTATAACTTTACTAGGGCTACCAACTGATGGTACCATAAGCTGAGCAGAGAGGATAATAGTATGAAAATTTCGGATTTGAGATTTGCTGTCTGTTTGCATATACAAAGTCTTATGTTGGCTCTGGACATGATCCGCAACAAAAGCAAGAACACCCCCTGACAACACAGGAAGCACTTTTGCAGAGAATGCATTGCTTGTGTAAAATCTAAAGACTTTCATTTATTATCAGTTTAAATTCAGAATAGCAATAAGATAGAACCCATATGAAAGCTTTAGCTAATGATGCATGCCAGGCAACTTAAATAACAAATGTACCTACATTTTGATGCTCTTGTTCCTTGGAGAAATGATCAACACTGTGATTTACATAGAAATAATCAGATTTTGATTTAAAATCAAAAGAAACTTCTCTCTGAGACTAGCTCTTGCATCAAGTAAAATTTTTTTCCAAAATGAGATTTTAAAAAATTAGAAATGGGGAGTCAGGTGGTAGCCCAGAGGGTTAAGTTCAGGTGGCACAAAGCGCAAGTTCAGGCATCAGGATCCCGGTTCGAGCCCTTGG
The DNA here is from genome assembly GCF_950295315.1 of Erinaceus europaeus. Classification (NCBI taxonomy): domain Eukaryota; kingdom Metazoa; phylum Chordata; class Mammalia; order Eulipotyphla; family Erinaceidae; genus Erinaceus; species Erinaceus europaeus. Next base: position 161,579,397 of record NC_080162.1, on the reverse strand, counting down.
CTCCCCACCTGCAGGGGAGTCACTTCACAGGCAGTGAAGCAGGTCTGCAGGTGTCTTTCTCTCCCCTTCTCTGTCTTCCCCTCCTCTCTCCATTTCTCTCTGTTCTATCCAGCAGCAACGGCATCAATAACAGCAATCACAACTACAACAATAAAACAACAAGAACAACAAAAGGGAATGAATAAATAAATAAATATTAAAAAATTAGAAATGATAAAGTTGAGGGCTGGTGGTAGAGCAGCGGGTTAAGCTCACATGCTGTGAAGCTCAAGGACCCTGTGTAAGAATCCCGATTGCAGCCTCCGGATCCCCACCTGCAAGGGGGTCGCTTCACAAGTGATGAAGCAAGTATGCAGGTGTCCATCTTTCTCTCACCCTCTCTGTCTTCCCCTTCTCTCTCGATTTCTCTCTCTCCTGTGCAACAACAACAGAAATAACAACAATAACAATAATGGCAGCAAAAATGGAAAAAAATGGTCTCTAGGAGCAGTGGAATTGTAGTGCAGGCAACAAGCCCCAGCGATAACCCTGGAGGCAAAAAAAAAAAAAAAAGAAAAAAAGAAGTGATAAAGCTATGTGACATTGCTAAATCTGATGCATTCCATTTTAGGTTTTTTTTCTTAAAGTAATGTATCACAGTGTGTTGGGGGAATCCACATTTCCTTAATAAATAATTTATTTTTATTGGATAGAGACAGAAATTGAAAGGGGATGGGGAGACAGAGGGAAAGAGGCATTTGTGAAGCCTTCCCCCTGCAGGTGGGGAACAGAGGCTTGAAGCTGGGTCCTTTCACACTGTAATGTGTGTGTTTAACCAGGTACACCACCATCTAGCTCTGGGGACTCACATTTCAATATTTTTAGGAAATATTGAACAAAGGATCAGAGTTCCCTAGCAGTGGAAATGTAAATTTCTATGACATTATCATTCTTCCTTCTGCCCTAGCACTGACCACTTGGTACCTTGCCCACGGCAGTAATATCCATGAATCAGATAAGTCAGGGATAGCTAGCTGTGCAGGGTTTCTTGGTTCTTGGGCCAATGTGGCTGCTCCACAAATGTGCCCTTTTTTTTTTTTTTCTAGTGCTAGCTAAAGAGAGTTCTTTGTATGAAGAACTCTTGCCAGTTCATTCAACCCAAATCAAGTCTTGCTTTGTTCTCCTCTCTAGGACATTCAGGGTCCTCCACCACCCCACCCTCTGCCATTTTTTTCTAGTATCAGTTCCAACTCACCCCAAGTACAGAGACGACATGGCTTTGTCTTAATATCTTCTCACCTCCAACTTAGTATGCCCAGAATTATTATTATTTTGGGGGGGCATTTCATGGTTTACAGCAAATACAATTATGGGTACATTGTATAAAATTTCTCAGTTTTCTGCAAAACACAGTCACCACCACCCCCAGGCCAGTTCCTCCTCCACCATCATGCACTAGGACCTTGAAAATTGCCCCCCTCTTTGGTACAATATACCAAACTTAGTCCAAATTCTGCTTTGTGTTTCCCTTTCTGTTCTTATTTCTCAATTTCTATCTATGACTGGGATCATCCCATATTCATCCTCTTTCTGCCTTGTCTCACTTGCCATGATTCCTTCAAACTCCATCCAAAAGGAGGTGAAGACGGTGATTCCACCATTTTTAATATCTGAGTAGTATTCTATTATATATCTATATCTGTATATATCTATATCTATATCTATATCTATATCTATATCTATATCTATATCTATATCTATATCTATATCTATATCTATATCTATATCTATATCTATATCTATATCTATATCTATATCTATATCTATATCTATCTATCACAGATTTCTCAGCCACTCATTTGTTGTTGGACATTTGGGTTGCTTCCAGGCTTTCATGCTCAGAACTGATCCCAGCAGCTTCCATGTGCCATTCCCACCCCGGACTCAACTCTCCTTTATTGTTCATTACTGACACCAATTTTGCCATGCACATCTCATCTTTTACTAGAAAACTTGGTGTGGTTTGCCTCCTTTTCCTCCTTCTAAGCTTCCCTTACTTCTGCCACATCTGCCTTCAAAGAGCTTCTAGTTTTTTCTTTCCTCTCTTTTAAAAAGAAATTATTATAATTATTATTATTAATTTATTAGATAGAGACAGCCAGAAATTGAGAGGAGGGAGGAGGTAGTGAGGGAGAGAGTCAGGGAGACACCAGCAGCCCTGCTTCACCACTAGTGAAGCTTTCCCCCTGTAGGTGAGGGTTGGGGGCTTGAACCTAGGTCCTTGTGCACTGTGATGTGTGCAGTTTAACTAGGTGCACCATCACCTGGCCCTCTTTTTCCTCTCTATTTCAGTTCCTCTATCCTTCACTGACCTCTGGTTTCCAATTCCAATGACTTGAAGAACCCAAAGAGTTTCTTTCTTTCTATATTATTATTACTATTATTACATATTAGATAGGACAGAGAAATTGAGAGAGGATGGGGAGATAGAGAGGGAGACAAAGGTGGACACCTGTAGACCTGCTTCACTGCTCCTGTAGCAAACCCCCTGCAGATGGGGAGGGAGTGGGGCTCGAACCTGAATCCTTGAGCATGGTGACATGTGTGCTTAGCCAGGTGCACCACCACCTGGCCCCTCACAGAATTTCTTTGCTACCATCATGACTCTCAGCAACTCAGACTGTGTTTGTTCAGTTGCTGGATAAGTCTTCCTATAGTGCCCTTCTGCTCAGCTACTTCTATGTCTAAGGAGTCCTCCCCACCCCAATGTGACCCTACTGCCTAACTCACTGAAGAGGACAATGAAAATAGTAGTGATGGCAGCAATAGCCAGTATTGCCTGGTGAGCTTGTATTATGAATCAGATTAGGGACACACACTTTATTTGTACTTTATCACTAATTCTTACAGCAGCTATGCAGAGTAGATATTATCATTGATATTTGTATAATTTCCTTAGAAACTGGGCCAGGGAGACATCATAGTGGTTATGCAAAAGACTAACAGAGTCTCTGGAGTCCCAGGTTCAATCCCTGGCACTTCCATAAGCCAGAGCTGAGCAGGTCTCTGTCTGTATCTGTCTCATAAAAAGAAAAATAATGGTGGTGTACTGCACCAAAGTAAAAGACTCTGGGGTGGGTGGGAGAGGGTTCAGGTTCTGGAACATGATAGCAGAGGACCTAATGGGGGTTGTATTGTTATGTGGAAAACTGAGAAATGTTATGCATGTACAAACTGTTGTACTTACTGTCAACTGTAAAACATTAATCCCCAATAAAGAAATTAAAAAACAAAAAAGAAAAAGAAAATTAGATCAGCATATTTCAGCAACTTGCCCAAGTTCTTAAAAGTTAGGACAAGGTTAAGTCTAATTCCCTGCTCTATCTATGCTGTTTCATAAAGCATTCTTAGTTCTGTTCTGATGTGTACATGACTTTCTGCATTAACCTCACCCTGCTCTCTGGTAGGCAGCCTAGATGCTAATAGCAAGGTCCAGCCTGGACCTCTCATGTCGCACACTGGCTCCCTTCTCTCTGCTTTGCTTAATACAATTCTTTGTAACTTGTGTTCATCTCAGTGTTACCAATTCTTTAAAACCTTTAATCAGGGAGTCGGGCTGTAGTACAGCGGGCTAAGCGCAGGTGGCGCAAAGCACAAAGACCGGCATAAGGATCCCGGTTCGAGCCCCGGCTCCCCACCTGCAGGGGAGTCGCTTCACAGGCGGTGAAGCAGGTCTGCAGGTGTCTATCTTTCTCTCCTCCTCTCTGTCTTCCCCTCCCTCTCTCCATTTCTCTCTGTCCTATCCAACAACAACAACAACAACAACAATAATAACTACAACAATAAAAAAAAAACAAGGGCAACAAAAGGGAATAAATAAATAAAATTAAAAAAAAAATTAAAAAAAAAAAACAAAAAACCTTTAATCAAATTCAATCTCAATTCAGTATGCCCCACCCTGGTATTTTCCTTTCCAAATTTAACACGTCATCAGTGTCATACAATTCATGTATTCAGTTTTTCTCTCCAGTCAGAAATGAAGTGAGAATGGAAAGCTTATGAAATGTCTTAGAATGTAAGAATGGGTGGGGGCTGGGGGTAGGGTGAAAGTAGGTAGGGAGGGAGATAGCTTAATGGTTATGCAAAGAGGCTCTCTTGCCTGGGGCTCCAAAGTCCCAGGTTCTGGCAAAACAAAACAAAACAAAACAAACCAGACCTGAGTTTGGAATCATTTCTTGGCTGTGGGAGCTCAGAACACAAACTGTTTTCTCTGAAGCTGAGTCTTTACTGAAAGGAAACAATAAACCCTTCTTTGACAAGGGTACTATACAAATTAAATGACACTTAAAAATCAGTTAAGACCTTTCAGAGGCTCAGTATTCTATAGTCTCTAAGTACTTTAGAGTTTCCTTGTCTTTTTGAGGGCAGGGCAATGACTCATACTTAAAGAATGATCACAGAGATTAACCATTGTATCATAGGATTTTGAGTTATACATTTAACTATGTTAACTAAGACTTTGAGGTACAAGAGAAAATATACCAAATACCCAGAAGCAATTTCTGTTTTTTCTTTTTAACTTCTTTATTGGGGGATGCATTGGATTGACCTTCTCGTGGTGCATCCCGTGAGTACTCATTCATTGGGGAAACTGATGATCCTTCCTAGCTGACTGAATCCACATGGATCCCAGTCACTTTCAAAGCCAGCAACAAGCAGCTCCTGACAGCTTTCAACCTGACGCTGTTGACTGACTAAGGAAGAAGGGCAAACGCTAGAAGAAGAAGATTGGGGGATTAGTGTTTTACAGTCGACAGTAAATGTAACAGTTTGTATATGTATTACTTAGTTTTCCACATAACAATATAACCCCCATTAGCTCCTGCCATCATGTTCCAGAACCTGAACTCTCCCATCCCCTCACCCCCACCCCAGAGTCTTTTACTTTAGTGCAATACCAAGTGTTTTTTTTTCTTTTTTAAAGCATAATGATATTTTATTTTAAATGATAACCAGGAAATGTGAGGGAAAATGCATCTTTTTTGTGGAGGTCATGTTGACTTACAAAACTGAATTTTTAGGTATACAATTTCACTTTTCTTCAAATTCCGTGTTGCCACATAAAGCCCACCATGTCAGTCTGCCCTTCACTTTATTGGAACCCCCCCCCCCTTCCTGCCCCTGTTGATAGGCGCAGATCTGCATCAATCTGGGCTTATTTTTGTTCGAACTCATCTGTTCCTTGGCTTTGTTTCTTTATATATTTTCTTTATATATTCATAGGAGTGAGCTCATTCAGAATTTGACATTACCATAGATGATTTGGTTAGCATCATTCCCTCCAGTTCCATCTATGGAGCAAAAGGCAAGATCTTAGCCTTTCTTAGGGCTGAATTGTAGTCAACAGTGTATATCAACCAATCTCTACCCACTCGTCTGTACAGGGTTATAAATAGCGTTGTTATGAACATAGGTGTACATATATCCCCAGAAATGATTTCTGCATACAAAATCTCATTCCTGAGGGAGAGAAGTGGCAAATGTTTGATAAAAATTTCTCAGAATAATTATAGATGTAAACTCTACCCATATCAGTGACCATGGGAGAACTACTACACTTTTCAATGGAGGGGACAAGGACACAGAAGTCTGGTGGTAGGAATGTTATGGAATTATACCCCTATTATTTTATAATTTTGTAAGTCAACATTAAATCACTAACAAAAAATAAACAAACAACAAAAAAAGAATTTCTCTGAAATGAAAGCTGGAACTTGAATAAGTATTTGTACACCCCATGTTCATAACAGCATAATTCACAAAAGCCAAAATGTGGCAGCAACCCAATGTCTGTGGACAGATAAATGGATAAAACAGTGCATTGTGTGTGTGTGTGTGGTGGAATATTATTCAGCCCTGCAAAATAAGTAGAATTCTAATCTCTCCTAATTTATGCTACATCATGGATGAATCTTGAAGACTTAAGTTAGCCACAGAGAGATAAATAGTGTATAATTCCACTTATATGAGCTGCCCATGACAAGCAAATTCATAAAAACAGAAAGTAGATTACAGGTTATCAAGGGGAGGGTCTAAGAGGAATTAATAGTATTTAATGGATATAAAGGTTCAGTCTGGGAAGACATTTAAATGCTGGAGGTAATGATTCTACAAAGATGTTTGTACATTTAAAATATTTTATTAATTTATTTTCCTTTTTGTTGCACTTGTTTTTATCATTGTTGTGGTTATTATTATTGTTATTGATGTTGTTGTTGCCAGATAGGACAGAGAGAAATGGAGAAAGGAGGGGAAGATAGAGAGTGGGAGAGAAAGATAGACACCTGCAGACCTGCTTCACTGCTTGTGAAGCGACCTCTCTGCAGGTGAGGAGCTGGGGGTTTGAACCAGGATCCTTAAGCTGGTCCTCGAGTTTCACGCCATGTGCACTTAACCCCCTGCACTACAGCCCGACCCCCAGATGTTTGTACATTTAATGCTACAAACTGTACACTTAAAAATAGTTGAGATTGGATATTTGGTTTGTTTTTGTGTTATTCTGCTTGGTAATAATAAACAAGATAAAGGACAAAGAGATGGAAAAGTTACAGTGGCTTTTCAAATTTTCATCCAGTGGCAAGAGGGCTGATCACATTGAACAAGAATATAGGCACAGTAAAGGACACACATAAATTCATACTTGTCTTTATACCACCTGAATGTCGTTGGTTCAAAGTACTGGTAATATAAGTAACAACAATAAAAATCCAACACAAAATGACCTGAAGCTAGAATGCCATTTATTGGCTTAGGTAAGAGGCTCTCAGACTTATATGAGCACCAGAATCACTTGAAGGGCTTGCTAAAACACAGACTGCTTGACCCCACTCTGTACTTTGCATTTATTTTTTATTTTTTAGATAGATTAAACAGAACAAAGCACCAAAGTTTTCTTCAATGTGGTGGGGTTCAGGCTCAAATCAGTATTGTATGCATGGCAAAGTGGCACTCTATTCACATGAGCTATTTCACCAGTTCCCCACACTGTACATTTTATTTTATTTGAGAGAGTGTGCGAGAGAGAGGGAGGGAGAGACTAGAACATTGCTCAGCTCTGGTTTCTGGTTGGTGTGGGGGATTAAACCTGGGACTTTGGAGTTTCAGACATGAAAGTCTATTTGCATAACCATTATGCTATTCCCCCCACTATTCTACGCCATACTTTATTTTATTTATTTAAATTTTAAATTTCTTATTATCTATATTTATTTATTGGATAGAGATAGCCTGAAATCAAGAGAGAAAGGGGAGATAGAGAGGGATGGAAATGGAGAGACACCTGTAGCTCTGCTTTACCACTTGTGAAGCTTACCCCCTGCAGGTGGGGACCAGGGACTTGAACCTGGGCCCTTGTGCATTGTAACATATACACTCAACCAGGTGCGCCACCACTGGCCCCTTTTTATTTATTTTTAATCTCTTTATGGGAGAATTAATGGTTTACAGCTGCCAGTAAAATACAATAGTTTGTACATGCATAACATTTCCCAGTTTTCCACAAAACAATTCAACCCCTACTAGGTCCTTCTCTGCCATCATGAGCCAGGACCTGAACCCCCCAGCCCCACCCAGAGTCTTTTATTTTGGTGCAATACAATAACTGCTGTCTAAGTTCTGCTCAGTGTTTTTTTTCTTCTGATCTTGTTTTTCAATTTCTATGAGTGAGATCATCCCATATTCATTCTTTAATTTCTAACTTATCCCAGTTAACATGATTCTTTCAAATTCCATCCCATACTTAATAATCCAATAGATCTAGAGTGGAGCCAAGAAGTTGCATTGCTGACCCATATCCAGGTGATGCTGAGACAGCTTCAAGAATCAGTCATGAAGGACTCACTTGTTCTCTTGGTTTTCAGGACTCCGGTTCCAGATCTTTGCCAGTCTTTTGTAATGCTCACCTTCCAGTGTATCTTCAGGCTGATTTTGCCCCCAAGAACTAAAATGTCTATCCCAGTTCAAGGTCTCAGGTCTGTACTCTATGTGGAATTCAGGAGACCTTGTCTACTGAAGAGTTGGAGGAGTGCCCTTGTGCCCAGCATTCCAGTTTCAAGTCTAACTTGATCACTTTATATCCAGTGCCATGCTACCACCGAGTTACTCTGACCAGGATATGGAATGTATCGATTGATTGCTATTTGAATTTGGGTTGAGGGAACGTGTGAGAGTGAATGAACTAAATGAGGATGGGGTGGGGAGGCAGTTAATGAACATTTACAACCCCAGAAAAATGGAGCTCTGAGAGAGAATAGTCTAGATTACCTGTGCCATGCTAAGGACACAGCACAAACCAGGCAGTCACTGGATGGCCTAATCAAAGGGATGACAGATGGATTTCAGGAAGAGCACACTGGCTAAGGTTTGGAAGGTAAGCTAGGGAGGAGAAATTCAAACTGATTGTCACTTCTCTCTCCGTACTGGCACCTGCCCTTTAGAAGCATTAAGCTACAGTGGACATTCCCTAATTCTCTATCTCTGTTACGTGGCCTGCTTCTCCTCTTTCCCCACCCCACCCCCAAGTAGAAAGGATACATATTTTAATTTCTGAAGTATCACACTACATGCTCTTTTTTTTAACATTTTATTTATTCTATTTTTAAATTTTTTCTTATTATTGGATAGAGACAGAGAAATTGAGAGAGGGAGATAGAGAGGGATAGTGATGGGGGAGATAGAAAGATACCTGCAGTCCTGCTTCACCACTTGTAAAGGAAAAGCAACATTTTCCTTTTTTTAATTTTAAATTTTTTATTTTCTTTTAAAATTTATTTATTTATTTATAAAATGGAAACACTGACAAGACCATAGGAGAAGAGGGGTACAATTCCCACCACCAGAGCTCTGTATCCCATCCCCTCCCGATAGCTTTCCTATTCTTTTTTTTTCATGTCATGTAACATTATTTATTTATCCTGGATTTTTTAATTTATAAAAAGAAAACACTGAAAAAACCATAGGATAAGAGGGGTACAACTCCACACAATTCCCACCACCAGAACTCTGTATCCCATCCCCTCCTCTGATAGCCTTCTTCTTCTTTAACCCTCTGGGAGTATGGACCCAAGGTCGTTGTGGGATGCAGAAGGTGGAAGGTCTGGCTTCTGTAATTGCTTCCCTGCTGGCTGAACATGGGTGTTGACAGGTCGATCCATACTCCCAGCCTGCTTCTCTCTTTCCCTAGTGGGGTGGGGTTCTGGGGAATTGGAGCTCTAGGACACATTGGTGGGGTCATCTGTCCAGGGAAGTCTGGTCAGCATCATGCTGGCATCTGGAACCTGGTGGCTGAAAAGAGAGTTAACATATAAATATACCAAACAAGTTGTTGACTAATCATGAACCTAAAGGCTAGAGTAGTGCAGATTAAGAGTTGGGGGGATCTCCATTCTGTAGATAGCTAGTAGGCATATTTTAGTTATATTTCAAAGGGCCTGTGGCTATACTAGCTTTTTTTTTTTTTTCCCCTGAGCCGGAATTCTGATATGCTGGCGGATCCTAGTTATTGTCTGGGGAGATGATGTCATGGCTGGAAAAAGGGACCAGAAAGCTGATCTGGGAAGAGAATTGCTCCAAAAGTACACAATAGTCATAATGAATTAGTAGAAAGTTCATAATGAAATAGTGTCTACTAAGTCTTAGATACCCTCCTCACCTATTTCCTATTATACTTCCTTCACTCACTCCCAAGCTATCCTTATCAAAGCAAGGACTGAAAAAGCTGAATAAGGGCAAGAGACTGGCATAATTTAACGATGACTCTTTAGTCACTATCAGGCCACCCCATCAGCTGGGGCCCTAGTCAGGGGGTCCTGATATTCCCAAACAGACATGATGGGCCTAGACCTCGAATAAATCCCTCTCTCCATTGTTACTGGTCATCTATTCAGGAACAACGCAACAGACCCCTTTGTGGACCCCCATAAGACCTTGCCCTCAATTTGGATCAACAACGGTAGAGAATGTTTGTTCCGTCCTCCAAAGGGAGGCTGGACAACATACTCTATGCTACACCTGAGAAAGATGGGTCCTGATGTTGGGACAGCTTGGTATGTTCCTACTGACCACAGAATGTGAGGTTGGATCTACAGGGATGCAGAGGTCACATAGGCTCCTAAGCTGAGTATGGGCCCAGGTCAGATCAAATCGATGGGGTTTACAGTCAACAATATGTATACACCTTTTCCGTATTTGGGAGCTTTCCTATTCTTTAACCCCATGGGAGTATGGACCCAGGGTCAGCATGGGTTGTAGAAGGTGTAAGGTCTGCCTTCTGTAATTGCTTTCCCGCTGAACATGGGTGTTGGCAGGTTGATCCATACTCCCAGCCTGTCTCTCTGTCTCTTTGCCCTTCTTCCGTAGCCAGTCAACAGCGTCAGGTTGAGCCTGATGTAAAGTTTCGAGACCTCCTTTGAATCTGGAGAGGTGGCAGTCGTTGACTATGTGGGTCATAGTCTGTCTGTAGCCGCAGGGGCAGTTCGGGTCGTCTCTGGCTCCCCAGCGAAGGAACATAGCGGCGCACCGGCCATGGCCTGTTTGATAGCGATTGAGGAGGGCCCAATCATAACGTGCTAGGTCAAAGCCAGATTGACGCTTGCAGGGGTCTGTGATGAGGTGTTTGTTCTTTACCTCAGCTGACTGCCAACTCTGTTTCCAAGAGACTGGAACAGAGAAGTTCAGTGTAGGCATAGGGGACCAGATTGGGTGACGAGACGTCAAGCGTTGGACAGGGTGGGTGAAGATATCCGCGTATATTGGCAGGTCCGGTCAAGCGTAGACGTGGGAAATGAACTTAGATGATGCCGCATCCCGACGAATATCTGGCGGGGCGATGTTGCTAAGAACTGGCAGCCATGGAACCGGGGTGGAATGGATGGTTCCAGAAATTATCCTCATGGAGGAATATAATTTGGAATCAACCAAGTGGACATGGGGGCTGCGGAACCATACTGGGGCACAGTATTCTGCAGTGGAATAGCATAATGCCAGAGATGATGATCGTAGTGTGGAAGCGCTCGTGCCCCATGAGGAGCTGGCCAGTCTTGCAATGATGTTATTCCTTGTGCCCACCTTTGCTGCAGTTTTTATGAGATGTTTGTGAAATGACAGAGTGCGATCCAGAGTAATGCCAAGATAGACTGGCTGGGCTTCATGCTGGATTCTCATATCGCCAAGCTGCACATTAAGCTCACGTGAGGCCGAGGCATGGTGTAGATGGAAAACAGATGATACCGTTTTAAATAGCATAGGAGCCAGAACAGAGCCCTGGGGGAGGCCACTTGAGACAAGTCTCCATCTGCTAGACTTGTCACCCAGATGCACCTGGAATCTTCTGTTTTGGAGAAGAAACGATATAGTGTTGGCCACCCATGGAGGCAGGCATCTTGAGATCTTGACTAGGAGACCACGGTGCCAGACCGTGTCATAGGCTGCTGTGAGATCAACAAAGACAGCACCCGTCTTTAAATTCTTCTGGAATCCATTTTCAATGTAAGTTGAGAGGGCCAGGGCTTGTTCACAGGTAGATCTTCCTGGGCGGAAACCAGCTTGGGCGGGTGATAGGAATTTCTCTGTAAGATGAGAAATACGTGACAGAAGCAGCCTCTCAAGGAGTTTGTAACACATGGAGAGGAGAGACATTGGTCTGTAGCTGGCAGCCAGTGTTGGGTCTTTCTTTGGTTTCAAAACCACTATTATCTTCGCATGACGCCAAATTTTGGGCATAGACTCAGATTCCAAGATGTGGGACAGGAATGAAGCGAGCCACTTCTTTGCCACGGGACCCAGGTTAAGAATGAGTTCTGGGGTGATGTTATCATAGCCAGCAGCTGTTCCCGGTTTAACCCTCTTCAAAGCGTCTTCCAGTTCAGACAGTGTAAAGGGAGAGAGTTTCGGAGATGGACAAGATAACCGGAAGTGGGATGACCACTCCTGGGAAATTTCTCTTTTCCAGACTGGGTCGATCTTAGCACGTCCAACTTGAGTTAGGTGACTGGCCACTGAGTTTGGAGATATGGGAGGATGGGAGACGGGAGGGGGTTGGCTACTGGCACCCAGTCTGTGAAGAAGCTTCCAGGCCTTCCTACTTGAGTGGGTGAAGTTCAGACTTTCCGTGAGTTGTTGCCAGCGGGCTTGGCGTGCTGCATCCAGGGAGGCAATGAGATGGTCAGCCACATCTGGGTCGCCCCACTCATCATACTGCTTTAGTAGTTGCTCGCATTCAGCATCAAGACAAGGCGTATAGTTAGCACCTCTCCCACGAGGAATGGCTTTGGAAGCTACTTTGAAGATGGCTTGGCGGAAGCGCCTGTAGGAATCTTCAGAGGGGATAGAGTTAATTGGAATTGAAGGAATAGATTTGTTGGTAAGATCATTGAACAGACGCCAGTTTGCTTTCCGAAAGTTCCATCTTAGTTCCTCCGAGCACAGAATCAGTGGGAGCTGGAGACCAATGTGGATGATAGCTGGGCGGTGATGACTGTGCGGGAAGATCTTGAGAACTTGTCTCGTAGCGGGAAAGGCTTGGCCGTTGACTGTGCTAATCCAGCACAGGTCGGGTGACGAGTCTTTATTCCATCTAGCACTGTGAAAAGAGCCTGGCTGTTTGGGATCGTATAATAGGGAGAGGTCATTCGCTGAAGCCCAGTCGGCTAAGATAGAGCCGTCAGCACGAGTGGAGGAATATCCCCAGTCTTGGTGATGACTATTAAAGTCTCCAACGTAAACGGCTGGGTGATTCGGGCTAGGCAGGACCTCATTATCCCATGAGGCACTGGGAGGCTTATATACATTGATGAGCTGAATAGTTCCAATAGTAATGGAGTTGTAGAAGGTCGAAGAGGCCGTATGGTAAACGTCCTCAAGACACGATTTGGCGTAGATGGCTCGGCCGTGTTTAGTATGGAGATTATAGCATATTTAATTGAATCCACTGATGTTGAATCGAGCAGCTTCATCGACTGCTATATGTGTTTCTTATAGGCAGATAACATCTGTCTCTCCCTAGTAGGGCAGAGCTCTGAGGAAGTGGAGCTCCAGGACACATTGGTGCAGTTGTCTGTCCAGGGAAGTCCAGTTGGCATCATGGTAGAATCTGGAGCCTGGTGGCTGGAAAAGAGTTAACATATAAAGCCAAATAAATTATTGACTAATAGTGAAACTAAAGGCTGGAATATTGAAGATGAAGATTTTGGGTCTCCATTTTGGAAATAGCCAGTAGAAAAGCAACATTTTCAACTGCACTTAGGTTTTTTTTTTTTTTTTTTTTCTTACCAGAGCACTGCTCAGCTCTGTCTTATGATGGATTGAACCTGGGACTTTGGAGCCTCAGGCATGAGAGTGTCTGCATAAACATTATGTTATCCACCCCTGCCCCATTAAGCTTTGATTGATTACTATGTTTTTTTTTTTTCTTATTTGACTGCATGAATAGAATATCAAATCCATGAAGGTAGGCAAAGATCTTGATCTGTCAAGCTCACTCTGGTGTTTGGCACATAGTAGATGCTCAATAAATACTTTTTAAAGTATCATCGTGTAGGGGCTGGGCAGTGATGCACCTGGGTAGAGTGAACATGCTACTATGTACAAAGAGCTGAGTTCAGGCCCTCAGGTTCCATCTTTGCAACCTTGGAGTTTTGTTTGTTGATTCCCAGACATGAGCCTTAGCAGGGTCAGCCATGCTGCATACCTATGCAGCAAGGTCAAGGTGGTGGGGCCTCTTAAAGGTCACTTGACTATTAAGGTCGTTTCAGAAATCAAGTGTAGCACTTAAACTTTCTCACCTAGTTTTGTTGCTCATGTGTTCCGAATGCTTTGCTTTTTTTCCAGGTAACACCTAGGTGCATATCTAGCAAGTTCTCTGATTTGTCCTTCTGTTAATACGTTATCTTTTCTTATAATTGCATAGATTTCAAAATTTGTTTACTGTATAACTGAATGAAATTTTCCATTAACTTTACAAAATCCAAACACTTCAAAATGAAAACACTGAGTTGGGGACTTAATCACAGCTTTAGGCAGAGGATATTGTTATTGATTATGACAACAAAGAAGGTTTTTTGATTTGCAACCCAGATTTTTACCTAGGATAATAACAGTAAATGTCTGGGATGAATCACCAGCACCAGAGCAGCCAGTATGTTCCAAATCCTATTCAAAACCTTTCACCCCCATGAAATCTTGCCTAGTCACTCCAGCTAGGGACCCTCTTGTTCCCGGACCTCTAGAACATTTAGATGGAACCAGTTTTTAATGTTTTATACCTAGTAATTCAAAATTTTTCATTGCATGCCTTCTTTATCTCCTGAATTGAATTCTGGCCTTTTTGAAGTGAGAAATCACATCCACATTTATTCATAATCCCTTTGAGTAAATTCACATGCATCAGCCAATACTAAGAGGGCAAAGCTTCAAGCAGTGTCATGATTTGCTTGGGAAAGGGAGCCCTATCATCTTTTTACAAGGACAGTGTCCATAAATGGTGATGAAGCTAATACTGAATAACATCTGCCTTCAGCAACAAAAGCTATCTGAGACCACTGAACCTTCCCTGCTTAACCTTCCCTGTTTTCTATAAAGCCCATATTTCTTCTAGTCCTGAAACCTCTAGGGTGGGGTTTACTTTCCTGCATGAGTCTCCCAGTGCATACTAACTGATACTGTACCTGCTGATCCTAGCCCAATCAGTGCAACAAGTACCACCTTGGCATGTTTCAATTCAGACTGCGTCCAGAGATGTCAGGGGTGGAATGTCAACTCTTCAGCTTCTTTACTCTGGTGAGACCTTTCCTAGCTCATAGGACTCCTTAACTCCATTTCAGGTGGACAACACTTAACAAACCTCAAAACCTAGATATGGATCAGGGCCCATAAGATAGGGCATACGTACATGTATCTATAAGTTAGGGGAAAACATATACCTCTGGGTGGAGGTGCACAATAGTTTGCAGTGAGTCAATAAATGTAGCAAGCAAGCAGAAAGACCTAAAAGACACCACAGAGTACCTAATGAAATAGTTTCTACTGCAGCTCTTAAGGATGGAGCTCTGGGGGTGGGTATTGTGTAGAAATGTACCCTTCTTATCCTGTGATCTTGTCAATGTTTCCATTTTATAAATAAAAAGATATGTTGGAATTCTAAACCCTAGGAACTTAGAATGTAAACTCAGTTATCAATAGGGTCTTTATAGATTTAATCAAGCTAAAGTGAGGTCATTAAGGTGCACCCTAATTAATTTAGTTGTTATTTTTAAAATGAGAAAGGGCAGAAACAGATGGAAGATGGTGTGAAGAGACACAAAGAGAAGACAGTTTGTAGCTACAGCAGACCATTTACTGGTCATTTGATCAGTTACACCATAGTCTAAATTTTCACAAGTCCAGTACAGAGCTGTACTGTCAAAAGTTATTCCACAGCAGCAAAGAGTTCAGACATGTGATCAGAAATAAAATAATAATAATACAAAACTCTTTGTCATAAGGCTTCAGTCCCTAAAGAAGATAAATTGATTTGATGGCCATTAAACAAATGCACCCAGGAAAAAAACATTTAAATTAATTAATTAACTAACTAGCAGAGTACTATTTAGCTCTGGTTTATGGTGATGCTGGGGATTAAATTTAGGACAAACCTCTGGTGCCTTAGGCATGAAATTTTGTTGTATCAAGTGCTGTGCTATGTCCCTCAGCTAAATTTAGCTTACATGCTTTATAAATGAAGTTGAGTCATTGTTTTTGGGAACCTCCAGGATGCAAGAACCAGAACAGGATCCCTACCATATCATATGTGATGGAAACAACCTTGTAGTTATCTGTCTTAGTCAACTTAGTTGCTGTAAGAAAATGTCTAGACTAGGATTCTTGGACACTTGAGCAGATTTTTTCCCCCACTGGGAGTTTGAAATATAATTGCCAGCATGACTGGTGTCTACTGAGAGTTCTCTACCTGAGTTACAGATGACTGTCTTCTCACTGGATCCTACACATCCAATTCATGGAGGGTGTGGGCAGAAGGGGAGGGAGGAGTTTGATTCTTCAGTGTCACTTCTTCTTTTAGGGGCACATATCCCATTGGTGAAGCCTCCACCCTCATAACCTCAGCTCAACCTAGTCACTTCCCCAAATTCTCATTCCTATATATCTTTACTATGGGTTATAGAGCTTTGATATATAAATTGGGAGAAACACAATTTAGGCCAGAGAAATTTTATTCTATTTAATTTATTTATTTTAAGCAAAGAGTGGCAAATGCTAGAAGAAGAAAGCAAAGAGTGACTCTCCTTTTCCATTGAGGCAGATGCAGCCCTACACCAGGGCATGGCTATATTCCAACTCTTTTGTTCCCCTACTTCTGGGATGTGCTTGTGCTAAATATGGGCTCTACAGCCTATGTCCAGGCACTCAAATTGAAAGCTTCAAGTTCTCAAAAAAGAGGCCATTCTGTAGCAGCAAGTCTTACTTAATAGTAATAGAGTTATGGAAAAGAGTGACGTCTCCAACTAGGTCACCTTTCATTTTGATTTTTTTTTTTTTTCACATCTGCAGGGAGATTTTGTAAGCTTGGTTGTTCTTATATATTCTGTGGGCCCTAGGGCTATTCCAGAAGAGCCTCCAGAATTTACTTCTTTTTTCTCTTAACTTTCCATACTCCATGTCTTTTGTTTTAACTTTGTCCCACTTCAATTCTCAAGGCTTAATGTGTAACCTCTTCTCTTGTCCTAGACCCATGAAACCTCGAATAAGCACTTGCTGACTTGGAGCCTGCGGCTTCCTCCCGGACACAATAGCTTGACATTACCAACTGGAGGAGGAACTCTTCAATCTCAGCCTCAGTTTTCACCATACAAATGCAACCTGGAGTTATTCAACAAGGTCTGACGATTCCCAATCTCTGGGACCCTCTTTGTCCTGTCTTCCTCTCAGAGTGGGAGGTGGACACAGCTAGCCCCTGGGCATAGGAGAGTGGCGTGGAGCTTCTAAAAACACTGTGGTGTAGATCTCTGATTGGCATGTGGACAACGTGCCTGCTTTGTAAAGGTTGACTAACCATGGGGTCAAACTTTGTGAGAGGCCCTTCTATTTTTAAACCTCTCTGTCTCTCTCAGCTCAAGCATAACTTCTGTGGTGCTTTACTTTATCTTTTACATCAAATGCCTTTTTTTTTTTCAAAATTTATTTATTTATAAAATAGAAACACTGATAAGACCATAGAGTAAGAGGGGTACAATTTCCACGACCAGTGCTCCATATCCCATCCCCTTCCCTGATACCTTTCCTATTCTTTATCCCTCTGGGAGTATGGACTCATGGTCACCATGGGGTGAAGAAGGTGGAAGGTCTGGCTTCTGTTATTGCTTTCCCGCTGAACATGGGTGTTGGCAGGTTGATCCATACTCCCAGCCTGTCTCTCTCTCTCTCCCTCGTGGGGAAGGGCTCTGAGGAAACGGAGCTCCAGGACATGTTGGTGGGATTGTCTGTCCAGGGAAGTCCGGCTGGCATCATGGTGGCATCTGGAGCCTGGTGGCTGAAAAAGAGTTAACATATAAAGCCATGCAAGTTGTTGATTAATCATGAACCTAAAGGCTAGAATATTGCAGATGAAGATTTAACAGAAACTGAAAGCATTCCCCTTCAGATTGGGGACTAGACAGGGCTGTCCACTATCAAATGTCTTTTTTAAACTTTATCTTTTATATTAAATATCTGCTTGCTGTCCATAGTTATTATACTGATGCATTTTATACACTGAAAGCTCTTTTGCATGCTTTTTTCCCAGATAATTCTCAAAAAGTTTCTAGAAGTGGGCTGAGATGGTAGAACACCCAGCTGAGTGAACATGTTACCATTGCACAAGGATCTGGGTTCAAGCTTCCACTTCCCATCTGCAGGGGGAAGCTTCATTAGTGGTGAAGCAATGTTATAGACGTATCTCTCTCTCCCTCTCTAATCTCTCCTTCTCTCTCAATTTCTCTCTGTCCTATTCAATGAAAGAAAGAAAAAAAATGGCCTCAGGGAGTGGTGGGTGCATTGTGCAGACACTGAGCCCCCGTGATAGCCCTGATGACAATAAAACAAACAAACAAACAAACAAATAAATATCTCCAGGAGGAAGATACCATTTCTCCCAAAACACAGGGGCAAACATATTGGGGAAAGGGGTTTATACCTCCCACTCAACATGAGGCCTGTGGAACCCAACTATTTGCCACCTCACTCTTTCAGACAAAAACTTTGGTCCAGTGCTACTTAGCAGCAACAGGAGCACTGGCAATGTATGAGTAACTATGAGCATTTGATTTTACTGGAAGATGGTTTCAAGTTTCACTTTCTGAAAAACGAAAGTGACCTTTATGAAGGACACATTTCCGGAAGAAATAATGTCCAAATCAATCACAGATGTTCCTTCTATTTATTTATTTATTTATTTGCTTGTTTTTATTATTTACTGACACTAGGCTTATTGCTGGGGCTTGGTGCTGGCACCACAAATCTACCACTCCTGCTGGCCATTTTTCTTTCTTTCTTTTTGAGAGGGAAGTGGGAGGTAGAGAGGGAGAGAGTACTTTATTTTTTACTGCCTTTCAAACACCAAGTTGCAGATGCTGCTTAGATTCCATCCTGATCTCCCTATTCAGATAAGAGAGTCTTTTGCAAAACCATTACACTATCTCCCCACCCCTCATATTCTTAAAAAAAAATTTATTTATAGGATGATTATTCTTAGTGAAATAAAGAGATGAAAGACAACTACTGGCTAATTTCAGTCATATGTGGAATCCAGAGAACTGATCCACGTGAACTTGGAAAACAACAACAGAAGCAAACAAACTTTCTAAAAGTTTGTGAGAACTGTGGTACTTAACTTTTGGGAGGTGGGAAGAGTGGTGGATGTGTGTGAAACTATAACCTCTAATCTTACAATCTTGTAGCCCACTATTCATCATAAATAAAAAAGTGAAAAATATTTTTTTGTTAATGAGGTGAGGGAGGGAGGGAAGGAGGGGGGAGGAGGGAAAGAGAGGGAGAGACAGAGAGAGAACCAGAGCATTATCTTTTTGTATATATGGGATCAAACTCAGGACCTTGTGTTCTCAAATCTAGTGTTTTATCCATTGTACTACCTCCCAGGTCATTCCAATTCATTTCTTACCTTCTTAACAAAAGAACACTTACTATTCTGTCCACCAGACTACATTTTCTGGCTGACCTTGCAGCTAGATTTGGCCCTGTGACTAAGTCCCAGTTATTGAAATGCAATTGAAGGTGTTGTATGCAGCTTCCCAAGAGTGTCAGGGGTTGAAGGGAGTGTGAACATTTTGCTCTGACTTTTCCTCCTTCATTCTGCCTGAGAGACTGATGTGGTGGCCATGTCAGATGCCAAAAAAGAGATAAAAATAAAAAGCTAAAAATATAAAACTAAGGGGGGTTCCCAGAAGATGGCGGACTGAGAAGCTGCTAGTGGCTTGAGCTCTGATCACATCTTCCGGAAACGGTAGGATTTTCTGCCTTTAGTAGGCCAGTCAATAAGGGGTCCTAGCGGTGACACCAACGAGGTGACTATAACTTAAATTGGGTTAAGAATTAGAGTAGAGGTGGCACGAGTGGGCTGCTCCAGACTTCCCAGGCTGCGGCAAGCAAGGCGGGTGCGCCAGACACTGTCCTCGGCCCGGGAAGGCGGCTCCTCCGCTGGTTGCAGAGCGCTGCTGGGCTGCCAGCAGAGGACCGGGAGGGAGCATTGTAGCTCGGGGGCTTTCTCTTGGGAGTCTCCGGGGACCACCACAACCCTGAGGGCGGATCCGAGGACATCCTTGAGTACAGCTCTCATTGGATCAAAAGGACTTGGAGCTAGTTTTCATCTTTGAGAAATCCTTTAAAAAAGCTTCAGGTGGGGAGTTTCCTGGAATATGGCTGACTGAGAAGCTGCTAGTGGCTGAGCTCTGATCACATCTCCTGGAAACAGTAGGATTTTCTGCCTTTAGCAGGCCAGCCAATAAGGGGTCCTAACGGTGACATCAAGGAGGTGACTATAGCTTAATTTGGGTTAAGAATTAGAGTAGGGAAAAAGGGGAAAAAAAAAAAAGGAAAAAAAAATTTTTTTCCTCCTTTTAATTTTCAAGCATACCTCCTTCCCGGCACCCCCCCCCCCCCCAACCAGTCCTTTTCTTTACCAAATTCCTGTCCCACCAGGGAGTATCATTAATTCTGAGTCTATACCCTTCTGAAACCTCTGGCCTTTTTTCTTTCTAAATAGCCACCCCCCCCACCTCACCCCACATAGCTAATTAAATAATTAAAAATAAATACATTAAAAAAACCCTTTCCTTTCACTGCCCTTTTATGACTGTTCTTTTTCTTATCTTTTTCTTTTTTTCTCTCTCTCTCTTTCTTTTTTTTTCTTTTTCTCATTCTTGTCATCCCTTCTTCCTTAATCCTACAGCTTCCAAAGTCATAGCCCCCAGGCCCCACACCAACAAACAGTGTGCTTTTTTGAATTCACTGATACACATTTGGGAATTTCCTTTCACTGCTCTTTAATTATAGCTCTTTTTCTTATCTTTTCCCTTTTCTCTCTCTTGTCTCTCTCTCTCTCTCTCTCTTTTTTAAATCTTGTCATACACTTCTTCCTTCTTCTTTGCCTTTCTGAATTTGTGAATTATTTTGAGGAAGAAATCTGACTCAGAGTGGACTCTCTATGTGTGTATCTCTGCTCTAGTTCCCTTTTCTCTCTTGTTACCCCTAGAATATACAGTGGATAGTAGATTTGCATAACTGTCTATTCTTGCTATCCTTCTTTCTTTTCTCTTTCTTCACTGTGATTTGGTTACTATTTTTTCACGGACTGGAAAAATTGTTTGGCTAACTGGTAACGATTAAACTACTTCAATACTTGCTTCAGTTGCTACTGTAATTCCTGAGGTTGGTGAGTGAAATTGTCATAAAGGTATTTAGTACAGTGTTACTTGTACTCAAGACACAACAACTGAGGAACAACAGAGCATAAAAAAAAGAAACATAAATAAAAAAATGGGTAGATCAAAAACAAATAAAACTGCTACTCCAATGAATGAAGACAAGAGCCCAGAAGAAACTACAAATCAGCCAGAAGTAACCATAGATAAGAAAAGTATGCAAGCAATAATAAACTTATTAATCACAGAAATGAAAACAACATTGGAAGAAAGGAATGGCAGTATTAGGGAAACAACAGTTGAGACCCCCAAGGAAAATACTGATTATCTTGAGGCAATTAGAGAACTGAAAGCTGAAATAGCTGTAATGAAGAAAGAAGCTGAGGCAAGGGAAAGCAGACTAACAGAAGCAGAAAACAGAATTAGTCAGACAGAGGATGAGTTAGAGAAAACTAAGAAAGAGGTGAAAGAGCTTAAAAAGAGATTGAGAGACACTGAAAACAACAACAGAGACATATGGGATGATCGCAAAAGAAGTAACATTCGTATAATTGGCCTGCCAGAGGAAGAAAGAGAGGAAGGGCAAGGAAACATTCTAGAGGAAATTATAGAAGAAAACTTCCCAGACCTGAATAACAGAAAGGACATCAAGATTCAAGAGGCCCAGAGAGTACCAAACAGAATCAACCCAGACCTGAAGACACCAAGACACATCATAATCACAATGAGAAGAAGAAAGGATAAAGAAAGGATCCTAAAGGCTGCAAGAGAGAAACAAAAAGTCACATACAAGGGAAAACCCATAAGATTATATGCAGACTTCTCCACTCAAACTCTAAAAGCCAGAAGGGAATGGCAAGATATCAATGGAGCCCTGAATGAAAAAGGGTTTCAACCAAGGATAGTATATCCTGCTAGACTTTCATTCAAACTAGATGGAGGGATCAAAACCTTCTTAGATAAACAACAGTTAAAGGAGGCAACCATCACCAAGCTGGCCCTGAAAGAGGTTCTAAAAGACCTCTTATAAACAAGAACATCACTATAATACTGGCAATATATCAGAGCAAACAAAAAAAATTTTTTTTGAACAATGTCACTACAATACATTAAATCCATAATATCAATAAATGTCAATGGCTTAAACTCACCCATCAAAAGGCACAGGGTGGGGGTATGGATCAGAAAACATAACCCAACCATATGCTGCTTGCAAGAATCCCATTTGTCACAACAAGATAAACACAGACTTAAAGTGAAAGGATGGAAAACTATCATACAGGCTAACGGACCACAAAAAAGGGCAGGAACAGCCATTCTCATCTCAGACACGATAGATTTTAAATTAAATAAAGGAATAAAAGATAGGCAAGGACATTACATAATGATCAGAGGATCAATCAGCCAAGAAGACTTAACAATTATTAACATCTATGCACCCAATGAGGGACCATCTAAATACATTAAGCACCTACTGAAAGAATTTCAAAAATACATCAATAGTAATACAATAATAGTGGGAGACTTCAATACCCCACTCGCACACTTAGACAGATCAACAAAGCAGAGAACCAATAAAGATACAAGAGAATTGAATGAAGAGATTGACAGACTAGACCTCTTGGACATTTTCAGACTCCTCCACCCCAAAAAACTGGAATATACCTTCTTTTCAAATCCACATAACACATACACGTGTTAAGCCACAAAGACAGCATCAATAAATTCAAGAGCATTGAAATCATCCCAAGTATCTTCTCAGACCACAGTGGAGTAAAACTAACATTTAACAACAAACAGAAAATTATTAAAAGTCACAGAATTTGGAAACTAAACAACATACTCCTTAAGAACCACTGGGTCAGAGACTCACTCAATCAGGAAATTCAAATGTTCCTGGAAACTAATGAAAATGAAGACACAACCTATCAAACTATTTGGGACACAGCTAAAGTAGTACTGAGAGGAAACTTATAGCCATACAATCACATATTAAACACCAAGAAGAAGCTCAAATGAACGACCTTACTGCACACCTCAAGGACTTAGAGGAAGAGGAACAAAGGAACCCTACAGCAACCAGAAGGACAGAAATCACTAAAGTTAGAACAGAAATAAACAACATCGAAAATAAAAGAACCATACAAAAGATCAATGACGCCAAATGTTGGTTCTTTGAAAGATTAAACAAAATTGACAAACCCCTATCCAGACTCACCAAACAAAAAAGAGAGAAGACTCAAATTAATAGAATTGTAAACAATGGAGGAGATATAACAACTGACACCACAGAAATCCAGAGAATCCTGCGAAACTTCTATAAAGAACTATATGCCATCAAGCTAGAGAATCTGGAAGATATGGAACAATTCCTAGAAACATATGCCCTTCCAAAACTGAACCAAGAAGAACTACAAATTCTAAATGCACCAATCACAGACAAAGAAATTGAAACCGTTATTAAGAATCTCCCCAACAACAAAAGTCCTGGACCAGATGGCTTCACAAATGAATTCTACAAAACTTTCAGGAAACAGTTAATACCCATACTTCTTAAGCTATTCCATAAGATTGAGGAAACAGGAATACTTCCTTCCACCTTCTATGAAGCCAACATTACCCTGATACCAAAAGCTGATAGGGACAGAACAAAAAAGGAAAACTACAGACCAATATCTCTGATGAACATAGATGCCAAAATAATAAAGAAGATCTTGGCCAACCAGATACAGCAACATATCAAAAAGATTGTTCATCACAACCAAGTGGGATTCATCCCAGGAATGCAAGGCTGGTTCAACATCTGTAAGTCAATCAATGTCATTCACCACATCAATAAAAGCAAAGCCAAAAACCACATGATTATCTCAATAGATGCAGAGAAAGCCTTTGACAAGATCCAACACCCACTCATGCTCAAAACTCTACAAAAAATGGGAATAGATGGGAAATTCCTCAAGATAGTGGAGTCTATATATAGCAAACCTACAGCCAACATCATACTCAATGGACAGAAGCTGAAAGCATTCCCGCTCAGATCGGGGACTAGACAGGGCTGTCCACTGTCACCGTTACTCTTCAACATAGTATTGGAAGTTCTTGCCATAGCAATCAGGCAAGAGAAAGAAATCAAAGGAATACAGATTGGAAGAGAAGAAGTCAAGCTCTCACTATTTGCAGATGATATGATAGTATACATAGAAAGACCTAAAGAATCCAGCAGAAAATTACTGGAAGTTATTAGGCAATATAGCAAGGTATCAGGCTACAAAGTCAATGTACAAAAATCAGTGGCACTTCTTTATGCAAATACTAAATCTGAAGAAGAAGACATCCAGAAATCACTCCCATTTACTGTTTCAGCAAAATCAATCAAATACCTAGGAATAAAGTTGACCAAAGAAGTGAAAGACTTGTATGTTGAAAACTATGAGTCGCTACTCAAGGAACTAGAAACTGATACCAAGAAATGGAAAGATATCCCATGCTCATGGATTGCAATAATAAATATCATCAAAATGAATATTCTCCCCAGAGCCATATACAAATTTAATGCAATACCCATCAAAGTTCCACCAAGCTTCTTTAAGAGAATGGAACAAACACTACAATCATTTATCTGGAACCTGAAAACACCTAGAATTGCCAAAACCATCTTAAGGAAAAGAAACAGAAATGGAGGCATCACACTCCCAGACCTTAAACTATATTATAAAGCCATCATCATCAAAACAGCATGGTACTGGAACAAAAATAGGCACACAGACCAGTGGAACAGAATTGAAAGCCCAGAAATAAATCCCAACACCTATGGGCATCTAATCTTTGATAAGGGGGCCCAAAGGATTAAATGGAAAAAGGAGGCTCTCTTCAATAAATGGTGCTGGGAAAACTGGGTTGTAACATGCAGAAGAATGAAATTGAACCACTTTATCTCACCAGAAACAAAAATCAACTCCAAATGGATCAAAGACCTAGATGTCAGACCAGAAACAATCAAATACTTAGAGGAAAACATTGGTAAAACAGTTTCCCACCTACACCCCAAGGACATCTTTGATGAATCAAACCCAATCGCAAGGAAGACTAAAGCAGAAACAAACCAATGGGACTACATCAAATTGAAAAGCTTCTGCACATCCAAAGAAACTATTAAACAAAAAGAGAGACCCCTCACAGAATGGGAGATCTTCACATGCCTTACATCAGACAAGAAACTAATCACCAAAATATATAAAGAGCTCAGCAGACTTAGCACCAAAAAAGCAAATGACCCCATCCAAAAATGGGAAGAGGATATGAACAAAACATTCACCTCAGAGGAGATCCAAAAGGCTAACAAACATATGAAAAACTGCTCTAGGTCACTGATTGTCAGAGAAATGCAAATTAAGACAACACTAAGATACCACCTCACTCCTGTAAGAATGGCATACATCAAAAAGGACAGCAGCAACAAATGCTGGAGAGGATGTGGGGACAGAGGAACCCTTTTACATTGCTGGTGGGAATGTAAATTGGTCCAGCTTCTGTGGAGAGCAGTCTGGAAAACTCTCAGAAGGCTAGACATGGACCTTCCATATGATCCAGTAATTCCTTTCCTGGGGTTATACCCCAAGGACTCCATAACACCCAACCAAAAAGAGGTGTGTGCTCCTATGTTCATAGCAGCACAATTCATAATAGCTAAAACCTGGAAGCAACCCAGGTGCCCAACAACAGATGAGTGGCTGAGAAAGCTGTGGTATATATACACAATGGAATACTATGCAGCTATGAAGAACAATGAACCCACCTTCTCTGACCCATCTTGGACAGAGCTAGAAGGAATTATGTTAAGTGAACTAAGTCAGAAAGATAAAGATGAGTATGGGATGATCCCACTCATCAACAGAAGTTGAGTAAGAAGATCTGAAAGGGAAACTAAAAGCAGGATCTGATCAAATTGTAAGTTGGGCACCAAAGTAAAAACCCTGTGGTGAGGGGTAGACATGCAGCTTCCTGGGCCAGTGGGGGGTGGGAGTGGGTGGGAGGGATGGGTTACAGTCTTTTGGTGGTGGGAATGGTGTTTATGTACACTCCTAGCAAAATGTAGACATATGAATCACTAGTTAATTAATATGAGAGGGGGAAAATCAATTGTATGTCTCAAAGTTTCTCAAAACAGAAACTGAATCTTTTTAATATATAGGCTGTGTATTTGATATGTGGACTCTCTCAAAAGCCTAGACCAAGTAGATTAGAAGCATCCAATAGCACAGCTATATACAAAATACTGGATACTGTACAGCAAACCCTAACAAAAGGACTTTTCTACCAAATAATGTGATGATAACATTAATTATTGATTGTCTTTTTGAACCCTAAGACAGCAGGAACCTCACATCTCCATTATAGATCCCCTACTCCCCCCAGTCCTGGAACCCTTGGATAGGGCCCACTTTCCCGTATGCGTCTCGCAATCCATACCAAATAATATTGCATCCGCCGATCACAACCTAACCAACACAACGATTGCCACCTCAACATGCTTCAGCTCAGACTGTGTCCAGAGACTTCAGGTGTGGAATGACAACCCTTCAGCTTCATTACTCGGGTGAGACCTTTCCTTTTATAGTACACTCTAATTTCATCTCAGGTGGTTCACTTTCTAACAAAGTCCCATAACCTAGATATACACCAGTTTCTGTGAGAAAGAGCTTATGTTCACACGTCTCCATAAACTACTGCAAAATATATACCTGAAAGCAGAAGTACACTAGAGTTTGCAGTGAGTACCTCCCTAACACTTCCTCTCCATTATTCCAAGCTTTGGGCCCATGATTGCTCAACAATTTGTTTGGCTTCGTATGTTAACTCTCTTTTCAATCACCAGGTTCCAGATGCCACCAGGATGCTGGCCAGGCTTCCCTGGATTGAAGACCCCACCAATGTGTCTTGGAGCTCAGCTTCCCCAGAGACACACCCTACTAGGGAAAGAGAGAAGCAGACTGGGAGTATGGACCGACCAGTCAACGCCCATGTTCAGCGGGGAAGCAATTACAGAATCCAGACCTTCTACCTTCTGCAACCCTCAATGACCCTGGGTCCATGCTCCCAGAGAGATAGAGAATGGGAAAGCTATCAGGGGAGGGGGTGGGTTATGGAGATTGGGCGGTGGGAATTGTGTGGAGCTGTACCCCTCCTACCCTATGGTTTTGTTAATTAATCCTTTCTTAAATAAAAAAAAATAAAAAAAATAATATATATATATAAATAAAAAAGAGCCTGAGTTCTTGAGGATCATTTATACCACATTAGTCTTATATCTTGCCTCTGGACTCATATGAATGAAAACTAAACTTCTATCCTCATATTTCTAATTAATACAACAATACAAATTCATGTGAGTTATGTTTTTGTTAAAGAATATAAACCTTTATGAATGATCAATATTTCCTCTTAAAACATATACTTCAGGGAGATGGAGTATAGCTCACTCTGAAGTGAGGATGGACAACATACTCTGTGTTACACCTGAGGAAGATGGGTCGATATTGGGGGAGCTTGGAATGTTCTTATTCATGACCACAGAATGTGAGCTCAGATCTATAGGAATGCAGAGGTCTCATAGGCTCCTAAGCTGCACATGGGCCCCAGATCAGATCAAATCAATGGGGTTTATAGTTAGCAATATTTATACCCCTTCCCCATATTAGGGTGCTATTCTCTTCCCTGATCTAGCTTTCTGGTCATTTTTCCAGCCATGACATCATCTCCCCAGACAATAACTTGGATCCACATGCATATCAGATTTCAGGCTCAAAGGAAAAAAGAAAAAGAAAAAGAAAAAAAAACTAGTGTAGCTACAGGTCCTTTGGAATATAACTAAAATATGTCTACTAGTTATCTACAAAATGAAGGACCCCCCTGCCAACTCTTCATTTGCACTATTCCAGCCTTTAGGTCCATGACTGGTCAATAATTTGTTTGGCTTTGTATGTTAACTCTCTTTTCAACTACCAGGTTCCAGATGCTAGCATGATGCCAACCAGATTTCCCTGGAGACACAACCCCACCAATGTGTTCTGGAGCTCCACTTTCCCAGAATCTTTCCCCAGAGCCCTTCCCCACTAGGGAAAGAGAGAGGCAGGCTGGGAGTATGAATCAACCTGTCAATACCCATGTTCAGCAGGGAAGCAATTACAGAAGCCAGACCTTCCCCCTTCTGCATCCCACAATGACCTTAGGTCCATACTCCCAGAGGGTTAAATAATAGGAAAGCTATCAGGGGAGGCAATGGGATACAGAGGTCTGGTGGTGGGAATTGTGTGGGGTTGTACCCCTCTTATCCTATGGTTTAGTCAATGTTTCCCTTTTATAAATAAAAAATTTTAAAAAATTAATGATGTCTTTTCTGACTAATGAAATAATTTGGGAGTTAGCCTATCTTAACATATTTTAAGTTTCCAAAGGAGTTCCATTCATTTCTTCACACTGACCCAGCATCTTTCTGGATGATTTTCAGTACTGGGTGTTAGGACTCAATTAAAGAAGCTAAGTTCTCTGCTTTGGAGGCACCTAGAATCTAGCACGGAAAGTATCTGCGTAAGAAATTGAACTAAGAGCAATAGTAAATGCTATTGTACTGCAAAGCTGCAAAGTTGTGAAGGTTTTTGCAGGATAATGAAGAGAGAAAGTTATTCTTCATGGAAGAGCTGAAAGAGTTTTATGGAAATAGTGCCATTTTTCTTGAATCTCAACAGATAACTAAAGTTTCCAGAGGAACTAAGGGAAGTCACAAAAGTCAAGAAAGTCTTATGCAGCTAAAGCACTTGGCCAGTGGAGAAGAGGGAAGACTTGGTGCTTTAGTGAGAATGAGGAAGTTACTCATTTTTTGTACTCCGTAAAGCAGACCAAATGGTGTATCTTTATGTCTTTGTTCCTCTCCATAGCAGATATTCTTTAAATATTTATGAAAATAAATGAACAGATATATGAATGAAGTTAATAATATTTGCTATCTTCTTCTTCTTTTTTTAATAAATGGTTCCATGCTGTCTAATCTAAATGCAATTTAAATAAGCCCAGGACCTATAAGAGACTGAATTAAAAAAAAATGGAACATTTTTCTGTAATCAAGCATACAGATGTGAAATGAATAGGCAACTCCAGACTAATGAGATTATTGTAGATATTAAGGGTGAATTCTGATTGTTACTAGCTGTGCTTTCCCAGTTGGAATCAGGAGATCAGAGAGCTGCCCAGGGCTCACATTTAAGAAGCCAATCGTTCAGGGCCAGGTGGACACAGGGTTAGCATTCACAAGACTGAATGAGCAGCCCCTTACATATTGTGTTTGAGCTGCTCTGCTCTCTAGTCTTCTGTTTCAAGTTTCCTCTAGGGGAAGAATTTTGAAACTATCATTGTTGGGTTTTCTAAGAAGCAGATTATGAGACAGATGTGAGTTTACCTGGTAGAGCATACACACTGCCATGTGCAAGGACCTGGGTTTGAGTCCTGGGCCATCACATGGGAATGCCTGCAGGGGGAAAGGTTCATGAGAGGCAGAGTGGTGCTATGGTGTCTCTTCTTCTTTCTTTCCCTCTTTGTCTTTCATCCTCTATCTAGAGAGGGAAAAATAAAATAAAAACAGAAAAAGGCTGCCAAGAATGGTGGAAGTGTGTAGGTACTGAGCTCCAGTGATGACTTTGGTAGGAAAAAAACAACAACCAGGGAACCATTAAGGAGAAATTTTGTTACCTGTTTTTTTTTGGTTTTTTTAAAAATATTTTTTATTTTATTTATTTATTCCCTTTTGTTGCCCTTGTTGTTTTATTGTTGTAGTTATTATTGTTGTTGTTGTTGTTGTTGGATAGGACAGAGAGAAATGGAGAGAGGAGGGGAAGACAGAGAGGAGGAGAGAAAGATAGACACCTGCAGATCTGCTTCACCGCTTGTGAAGCGACTCCCCTGCAGGTGGGGAGCCAGGGTTCGAACTGGGGTCCTTATGCCGGTCCTTGTGCTTTGCGCCACCTGCGCTTAACCCGCTGCGCTTAACCCGCTGCGCTACAGCCCAACTCCCATTTTGTTACCTGTTTATCTCTCTCATTTGAAATAGATCAGGTTGGGGAGATAGAAACATGTGGCTATATAAATAGACTATCATGCCTAAGGCACCAGAGGTCCTAAATTCAATCCCATAAACTAGAGTTGAGCAGTACTTTAATGAAAAACAGACAAATGGATGTCCTTTTTTTTTTTTTTTCTTTCTTCATTACTGTTTTATATGATAGGGCAGAGAGAAATTGAGAGGAGAGATGGATCTAGAGAGTGAGAGAGAAAGATAGATACTTGCAGACTTACTTCACCACTCATTAAGTACATCCCCTTGCAGGTGGGGAGTGAGGGTTTGAACCCCTGTCCTTGCTCATGGTAATGTGTGCACTCTACCTTGTATGCCACAGCTTGGTCCTTCAATATCTATTGGCTTTAAAGATTCTTGTTTGATTTTAGAGATTGCTGCTCTCTCATGTTTTTGTTGGCACCACAGAAATTTTCAGAACCTAATTCAAGTGCTTTTTGGAACATTCATTCATTGCACTGTCTAACATAAAGTAACATTTTAGGGAATACAATTTATGAAATAACTTTTTACATTCTAATTAAGGACCAGGGAGACAGTGCAGATAGCATCATACCAAACTTACTTACATATCTGGGCCCCCATTGGTCCTGGGTTCAGTCTCTAGCACCACCATATGCCAGAGCTGAGCAGTGCTCTGATCTCTCTCTTTCTCCCTCATTAAAAGTAAATAAATAAATATTTATTTACTATTTAAAATTTTAAAAATTATCTTTATTTGTTTATATTGCATAGATACAGCCAGAAATCAAGAGGGAAGGGGGAGATAGAGAGGTAGAGAGACAGAGAGACACCTACAGCCCTACTTTACCACTTGCAAAGCTTTCCCCCTGCAGGTGGGGAGCGGGGCTTGAACCTGGGTCCTTGTACATTGTAACATGTGCACTCAACCAGGTGTGCCACCACTCACCCCCAAATCTCTCTCTCTCTCTCTTTTTAAAAGTTACAATAAAATACATAATTCAGATTTCTCAAATTCAAGCTTTATAATGTGTTAGGATGAGAAAAGATTGTATTGGGAGTGATATCATTTAGTGAAAGTTGGAAAAATCTGATGTTGAGATTAAAGATCAAACAGATTTATTGTGGAAACTCATCATAACTCGCATAAAGCACGAGGAGAGAAAATTTGTGTGTAGACTCTTCAGAATGAAACCACAGCGTGGGCATCAGAGAGTGCTTTGATTATTTTAAAAGCAATCCTAAGTCTCAAAAATGCTCTTAGCATTCCTAGCATACACACACAGGAAAATCCTTGATGTTTTGCTGCTAAACATTTGGGAAACACATATTTCCACGGGTAGCAAAATCCTGCCCATATCTCTTATGACTCATTTATTGTCCAAATACTAAGGCTTTGGTATGCGGAAGCGCCCCACCCTTATTTCTGATTAGTCTTGTCAATATAAAATTGGACTGCATTTCAGGGTGGAGTTTGTGTGACCGTGCATTTCAGAGTTATTTTATTTTATTTTATTTTATCTTATCTTATTTTTTGTCATCACTAGGGCTTCACCACTCAGTCCAGGCTGACATTCTCTTTTCTTTCTTTTTGTTGCTTGTATCTCTGATGTCTTTTTTTCTGTTCTTTTTTTAAAAATTAATTAATTTATTTAAAAAAGGAGACATTAACACAACCAAGAGGACAAGAAGAGTACAACTCCACACAATTCCCACCACCAGATCTCCGTATCCCATTCCCTCCCCTGACTGCTTTCCTATTTTTATCCCTCTGGGAGTATGGACCCAAGGTCATTGTGGGTTGCAGAAGGTGGAAGGTCTGGCTTCTGTAATTGCTTCCCTGCTGAACATGGGCATTGACAGGTTGGTCCATACTCCCAGTCTGCCTCTCTCTTTCCCTAGTAGGGTGGGGCTCTGGGGAAGTGGAGCTCCAGGACCTATTGGTGGGGTCGACTGTCCAGGGAAGTCTGGTCCACATCATGGTAGCATCTGGAACCTGGTGGCTGAAAAGAGAGTTAACATACAAAGCCAAACAAATTGTTAAACAATCATGGACCCAAAGGCTGGAATAGTGCAGATGAAGTGTTGGGGGGTACTCACTGCAGACTATTGTGTACTTTTGCTTTCAGGTATATATTTTGCCCTAGTTTATGGTTACGTGTGAACATATGCTCTATCTCAGGGGACCTGGTCTATATCTAGGTTTTGGGACTTTGTTAGGAAGTGAACTGCTTGGAATGGAATTAGAGACTACTATGAAAGGAAAGGTCTCACTTGAGTAATGAAGCTAAAGGTTTGCCATTCCACACCTGAAGTCTCTGGACACAGTCTGAAGTGAAGCATGCTGAGGTGGCACTCGTTGTGTTGATTAGGTTGGGATCGACCACTCCAGGCTGACATTTTCGAATATATAGAGAGACTGGGGCAGAGAGAGAGGGGAAGACACCATAGTAGCAAAGCTTACTCCAGTGAGGTGGAGACTGGACCAGAACCTGGGTCCTGTGTATGGCAAAGCAATCACAATATCCATGAGTAGACTATATTCACTGGGGTTCTTAATCTTGTAGTCTGGATTTATTAAAATGTGGAAACAGTGTTACATGTAAACACCAGTTATAGCTACAATATGCATGCCCTTTCTTGCTCTCTGCGGGGGAGGGGCTGATCAAATTATCAATACCCTGATTTTGGGTATTAACTGATGTATCTGAAGTTCATTGTTCTCATCTGTAAAACGGGAACTATGTTTTGTCTGATTTATTTTGGGAGTCAAGTTTATATAAATTGCTTAGTGCAATGTTTCATATACATACATTGGTCAATAAATGGTAGCTATTATGGCTGTTGACATTGCTCACATTATTAGTGATATATATAGAAGAACACTGGCCTAGAAATCAGAAAAGCCAAACTTTAAACGAATAAATGTGGGCTGGTGAGACACTATAATGGCTATGTAGAAAGGCTCTCCCTTGCCAAAGGCATCAAAAGTTCCAGGTTCAATCCCTAGCACCACCATAAGCCACAGCAGGGCAGTGCTCTGTTAAAAAAAAAAAAAATTCATAATAGCGAAAACCTGGAAGCAACCCAGGTGCCCAACAACAGATGAGTGGTTGAGAAAGCTGTGGTACATATACACAATGGAATACTATGCAGCTATCAAGAACAATGAACCCACCTTCTCTGACCCATCTTGGACAGAGCTAGAAGGAATTATGTTAAGTGAGCTAAGTCAGAAAGATAAAGATGAGTATGGGATGATCCCACTCATCAACAGAAGTTGAGAAAGAAGAACAGAAAGGGAAACTAAAAGCAGGATCTGACTAAATTGAAAGTAGGGCACCAAAGTGTGGTGAGGGGAAGGGTGGAGATGTGGCTTCCTGGGCTGGTGGGGGATGGGGGTGGGTGGGTGGGAAGGGACACAGTCTTTTGGTGGTGGGAATGGTGTTTATGTACACTCCTAGTAAAGTGTAGTCATATAAATCACTAGTTAATTAATATGAGAGGGGGAAAATTAATTGTATGTCTTGAAGTTTTTAAAACACAGACTGAGTCTTTTTAATATATAGGCTGTGTATTTGATATGCGGACTCTCTTAAAAGCCTAGACCAAGTAGATCAGAAACAACCAGTGGCACCACTATATAAGATACTGGGTACTATACAGCAAACCCTAACAAAAGGACTTTTCAAAGTTAACCCAATTACCAAATAATGTGATGATAACATTAACTATTCATTGTCTTTTTGAACCCTAAGACCGCAGGAACCTTACATCTCCACTATAGAGCCTATATTTCCCCCAGTCCTGGAACCTTAGGATAGGGCCCACTTTCCCACATGCCTCTCCCAATCCATATCAAATAATATTGCATCCGCCAGTCACAACCTAACCAACGCAACGATTGCCACCTCAACATGCTTCAGCTCAGACTGTGTCCAGAGACTACAGGTATGGAATGACAACCCTTCAGCTTCATTACTCGGGTGAGACCTTTCCTTTCATAGTATTCTCTAATTCCATCCCAGGTGGTTCACTTTCTGACAAAGTCCCAAAACCTAGATATAGACCAGGTTCTGTGAGAGAGAGCATATGTTCACATGTATCCATAAACTAGTGCAAAATATATACCTGAAAGCAGAAGTACACTAGAGTTTGCAGTGGGTAACCCCCTCCAACACTTCCTCTCCACTATTCCGACCTTTGGGTCCATGATTGCTCAACAATTTATTTGGCTTCGTATGTTAACTCTCTTTTCAGCCACCAGGTTCCAGATGCCACCAGGATGCTGGCCAGGCTTCCCTGGACTGAAGACCCCACCAATATGTCCTGGAGCTCCACTTCCCCAGAGCCCCACCCTACTAGGGAAAGAGAGAGGCAGACTGGGAATATGGACTGACCAGTCAATGTCCATGTTCAGCGGGGAAGCAATTACAGAAGCCACACCTTCCACCTTCTGCAACCCACAATGACCCTGGGTCCATGCTCCCAGAGGGATAATGGGAAAGCTATCAGGGGATGGGATGGGATATGGAGATCTGGTGGTGGGAATTGTGTGGAGTTGTACCCCTCCTACCCTATGGTTTTGTTAATTTTTCCTTTCTTAAATAAAAATAAATAAATAAAAAACAAAATAAATAAATAAATAAAATAATAAGTACTACATGTATGAATAAATTAATTTCCCTTACTTAGCCTATATGAGCTATGAATTTTGTCATTCTAAATTAAGAGTTTACCCAAGTGACTTTCAAATATTAGTATTTATTACTCTATGAATAAACTTGTCAACATAATGAATTCCTTTAAACTCCATCCCTTGAAGTCTCTGTTCCTTTCCTGAAATATTCTTAACCACAAACGAGTCTTATTCTAGGCACTCCACAGAGTTCTCATGGCTGGGCTCCATGCTGGCCAGTTCTGTTTGTGTAGGGTAGGCTAGTTCTCCAGAACTGCAGAAAACACTTTATTTATTTATTTATTTTAGTAATGATCTCCAAATTCAAGGAGAGAATGTGTAGAAACTTTTTTTTAGTACAGGTAGGTACAGGAATGATATTCAGACTTAACTACTAAAGCTATTGCCCCATAGTAAGTCTGAATAGAAGGCCAATTCTTTGTCCTAGTTTTGGATGGAACTTAACCATTTTTGACTTGGAAGCAGAGACATTAACACCAGAGGGAATAAAATTCCCCTTTTTTGGATGGCTTATTTATACATTTATTTATTTTTCACCACTCCTGTCACCAAATGTCTGTATCCCCACCCCCACCCCACAGATAGATAACCACTGTAGTTCTCCCACAGTCTTGGAAATAGGTTGACTTTTTTTTTACATTCATATGCTCAATTGTCTATATTCCTCATATGAGTGAAGCCATTTTGTAGTTATCCTTTACTTCCTTACTTGCTTCACTAAGCATAATCTTCTCCACTTCCATCCACAGGAATAAAACTCCCTAGACTGGCTCCAGTGAAGGAGAAGCAGTCATAAAAGTACAATATCTACCCCTTGTATTTGAAAGTGTGTTGCCTTTACAAAGCCCTTCCCCATGCATTAGATAATTTCCCCTTCACACTAGCTGTATGATAGGTAGGGGCAGCTCTGAATGCTTCCTTTGCTGAAATAAGAAAGCAGATATCCAGGCTGGGAAGATAGCACAATAGTTATGCAAGAAGACTTTCATGGCTGAGGCTCTGAGATTTCAGGTTAGGTTCCTAGTAAAACCATAAGCTAATGGTGAACAATGTTCTGGTTAAATAAATATATAAGGAAGTAGATAAGCAGAGTGGTTGTACAACCTGCTCTAGGTCTCACAGTCATTAGCAGCATCAGCTCTCCCTTCCCTTCAGGTTTCCTTAGAAACTGGAAAAAAAAATAAAAGAAATATTTTAGCATCTTCATCAGGTAAAAACTAAGCAAAAGAAAGTTTTCAAAGAAGAGTCTACAAGGTCAGTGCATCAAGAGGCTTGCTTGATCACTGGAAAGGGTGAGAGCAGGAGACTGTGCACTCATTCTTTATTGAGAGATTTGGTGAAATTCTGTGTTGATAAACACCTTAGAGGGCTGTGAAACAGTTCACAATTCCATATGCACACAAAATCATTAGAACATCACACATTTCAAAAGCACAGCCATTCTGGACTTTTTTTTTGTCTCTTTAAAATTTTCTTTAAATTTTTTATTATATTTAATAATGATTTAATAATGATCAATAGGATTGTGGGATAAGTGTACATATTACACAATCACACAATTCCCACCACCAGAATTTTATATCCCATTCCCTCCCTTGAAAGCTTTCCTATTCTTTCTTTTTTTTTTTTATTGTTGTTGTAGTTATTGTTGTTGTTGGATAGGACAGAGAGAAATGGAGAGAGGAGGGGAGACAGAGAGGGGGAGAGAAAGATAGTAAGACCTGCAGACTTACTTTACCTTCTGTGCCAGGGGCTCGAACTGGGATCCTTACACTGGTCCTTGCACTTTACGCCACATGGGTTTAACCTGACTCCCAGCTTTCCTATTCTTTATGCCTCTGGAAGTATGGACCCAGGGTCATTATGGGGTGCAGAAGGTGGAAGGTCTGGCTTCTGTAATTGCTTCTCTACTGAACATGGGTGTTGACAGGTCAATCCATATTCCCAGCCTGTTTCTATCTTTCCCTAGTAGGACAGGCCTCTGGGGAAGTGGGGTTCCAGGACACATTGGTGAGGTCATCTGCCCAGAGAAGTCAGGTTGACATCACGGTAGCATCTGCAACTTGATGGCTAAAAAGCATTAAGATATAAAGCAGATAATATTCGATTGAGTACTTTATGGTATCTTTTTTAGGTTTTTCTACCTGTATGTTTTGTATTTTTTAATGGAGAAATGGACCTGCTTTTTAGATAGGAAAGATGGAGGCTGTAAGTTATTAATAGATTGAATCAAATACTATAAAATTACATGAAAATTAATGAATTAGGAGAAATCAATTTTATTTATTTATATATTCATATAGACACACAAAGTGAGAAATGGACACAGAGAGAGGTCACAGCAAAGATTTACAGGGATGCAGAGGTCCCATAGGCTCCTAAGCTGAATAATGGCCCCAGATCAGATCAAATAGTTGGGGTTTACAGTCAACAATATTTATACACCTTTCCCACATTTGGGAGCTACTCTCTTCCCTGATCCAGCTCTCTGGTCCTTTTTCCAGCCATGACCTCATCTCCCCAGACAATAACTTGGATCCACCTGCATATCAGATTTCAGGCTCAGGGAAAACAACAACAACAACAAAAACTAGTATAGCCACAGGCGCTTTGGAATATAACCAAATATATGCCTACTAGCTATCTACAAAATGGAGACACCCTCCCCCATAACTCTTCATCTGCACTATTCTAGCCTTTAGGTTCATGATTGGTCAACAATTTGTTTGGCTTTGTATGTTAACTCTCTTTTCAACCACCAGGTTCCAGATGCTAGCATGATGCCAACCAGACTTCCCTGGACAGACAATTCTACCAATGTGTCCTGGAGCTCTGATTCCCCAGAACCCCACCCCACTAGGGAAAGAGAGAGTCAGGCTGGGAGTATGGATCGACCAGTCAATGCCCATGTTCAGTGGGGAAGCAATTACAGAAGCCAGACCTTCCACCTTCTGCAACCCACAATGACCTTGGGTCTATACTCCCAGAGGGTTAAAGAATAGGAAAGCTATCAGGGAAGGGGATGGGATATGAAGTTCTGGTGTGGAGTTGTATCACTCTTATCCTATGGTTTTGTCAGTGTTTCCTTTTTATAAATTAAAAAAAAAAGATGTTTCCTTCAACATGGTGGGGCTGGACTCGAGTCTGGGTGATGTACATGGCAAGGCAGCATGCTAAGTGAGCTATTTTTCTGCAGAGATCAGTTTTGATAGGTTCATAGTTTTGCATAACCTGTTCTGCAGACAGAATGACATGTGACTTGTTTTTTTCTGACTTTTTTTTTTCTTCTTGAGTTTGGCTTCTCATCTCTGTATGCACTCTGTTTATAAAGGACTTTGTAGTGCAGAGCCCTGGGTGAGGGGACTTGGAGACTCCTGGGGGTCTCACTTGTCATACTTGTCACACATAGGGACCTTGGTTCTTGATTCCTTGAGAAATTGAACTGCATGAGTTCACCTGGAAGGTCAGAAATCCTCACTTCCCCCTTCCAAGAAACAATCAGTAGAGAGTGTCCCAAACTGTTCTTTTATTTCCAGCAGGTGTTGAGTAAATCCTCCAAATGATAGGAGGTGAAAATAAAGCTCTCAGAAAGCTCCTCCTAGTCTTCCCTCTCTTAGTCATGAACGGGCCCATAGCCTTGATATTTATACTGGAAGAGAAAGCTGTACCACATTTGAATAGTGTTACAATGCCTTAGAAATCATGGAAGGCATTGAAGTTTGGGGATGAAAGTAACTGCATTATTCACAATAGCCAAAGAGTCGAAGAAAACCTAACCCCCCATTGAAAGATGCCTAGATAGTTGTAGGATATATACACAATGGAACACTACTATATAGTTTAAAGAGTTAATGCTGTGACTGTTGGGACAGATTAGATGGAACTAGAGGTGATTATACTCAGTAAACAAGGAGGTGAAAGTAACTCTGAATAGTGAAAACTATAGAGGTTGTCGAAATCCCTAGAGTGTATGTGTATGTGTGTGTGTGTGTGGGGGGTACACAGAACTGTGGCAGTGAGTGAGGATTGTAACTATACTCTATAGTCTTATAGTCTTCTAAACCATTATTAAATCACTAATACAAACACGGGGGGTTAAAAGAATCACCCATGTGAAAGAGCATGCCTGATGATGCCAATTAATCAGCTTCTCAAAAACTGGGGTTTCTTTATTCTAGTTCTAGAAGAAAGTATTTTTCATTTTTACTATGGGCTTTGATCTATCAGTCTTTGCAAAGGCTGGCTTATCAAAATCCAAAGGTGGGGGCCGGGCAGTAGCGCAGCAGGTTAAGCGCACATGGCGGACTGGTGTAATGATCCTGGTTCGAGCCCCCATCCTGGTTCGAGCCCCCGACTCCCCACCTGCAGGGGAGTCATTTTACAGGTGGTGAAGCAGGTCTGCAGGTGTCTTTCTCTCCCCCTCTCTGTCTTCCTCTCCCCTCTCGATTTCTCTCTGTCTTATCCAACAACAATACCAACAATAACAGTAACAACAACAACAATAATAACAAGAGCAACAAAATGAGAAAAATGGCCTCCAGGAGCAGTGAATGTGTAGTGCAGGCACTGAGCCCCAGCGATAATCCTGAAGGCAAAAAACAAACAAACAAACAAAACCAAAGGCATCTGAATAAGTAGATTACAGACAAATTGTGAGCACATGGCTATTCACACTTGGAAAGATTTTAAAAGAATACTGACGTCCACTTACCAAGGACCAATTTAACACAGAAGCAACCCATTTATTTTCATTTAATCTTCTCTGCAACACTATGAAGCTAGTGCTGTTACTACTTCCATTTCTCAGATGAAGAAATAGATTCAGATATTGTGGAACACTTCAGCTTTCATAGGTAGGAAAATGTGGAGCCTGAGCCTGAGGGAATCATATTAAGTGAGGTAAGTCAGAAAGAGATGAGTATGGAATTATCCACTCACAGAAGCTGAAAAATACTAACAGAATTGTGTTGAACCGTGCAAAAAAAATGAAATTGAACCACTATATCTCACCAGAAACAAAAGTAAACTCCAAATGGATCAAAGACCTGGATTGTAGACCAGAAACTATCAAATACTTAGAGGAAAATATTGTTGGCACTTTTTCCCATCTAAATCTCAAGGGCATCTTTGATGATACAGACCCAGTTGCAAGGAAGACTTACTAAAACAAAAACAAACCAATGGCACTGCATCAAACTGAGAAGCTTCTGCACAGCAAAAGAAACCATCACCCAAACAAAGAGAACATGTACTGCCGAAGAGATACAAAAGTCCAACAGACATATGAAAAATTGCTCCAAGTCACTGATTGTCAGGGAAATGCGAATAAAGACAACAGTGAGATACCACTTCATTCCTGTGAGAACATCATGCATCAGAAAGGATAGCAGTAACAAATTCTGGGAAGTGGTGGGGGCAAAGAGGTTGTGGGGACTACTGGTAGGAATGTAAATTGGTCCAACCCCTGGGGGTTCATGTCCTAGAACATGATAGCAGAGGAGGACTGAGAGGGGATTGACTTGTATGCATAAAACTGAGAAATGTAACACATGTACAAACTACTGTATGTTACTGTTGAGTGTAAACCATTAACCCCCCAATAAAAAAATAATAAAAATATGTGGAGCCCTATGTAAGTCCAGACTCCCACCTTCAACCACTGAGCAACATTGCCTCTTTCAGAGCAGAGCTTCTCATTATAAACACATCTGAGGAGTCTGACTGATCAGCAGAAGTGAGTACTGTTCTGTTCACTTTCCCAATTTGCAGCCACTTTTTTTTTTTTGGTTTGTACCCCATATCCTATAAATGAAATAACCCCACAGCATCTCTTAGAAACATTACAGAATACAAAGGCAAAATGTGGAAAGGAAGAAAGTAAAAAAAAAAAAAAATTCATGGGGGGGCAAGCAGTAATGTACCCGGTTAAGTGAATATGTTTATCGTGTGCAAAGACGCAGGTTACAGCCTCGGATTCCAGCCTGAAGCTGGAAAGCTTCACAAGCGGTGAAGCAGTACTGCAGTTGTCTCTCTATCTGTGTTTCTCTCTCTCCCTCTCTCTCCCTCTTTGCTCTCAGTTTTACCTCTTTTATCAAATTAATAAATAAATAAAATGTTCAAAAAAGAAAATTTAAAAAAATCTGTGCGTGTTGGTATGTGTGTTTTCAGTATCTCTACACATGCCTTTTTATGGACTCACCTCTACTCACCCCTGTGAACCTGCAGAACTGAGCAGGACCTCCCTGTACTGCAGCGGCTCCAGTGAGCACTGCCCAGAATAGCCTTGGCCTCGATCCTGCCTCATCACATTACAACACAGTCTGTCTGTGACCATCCACCACCCGTCTCACTGCTTTTCAGTGGTCTAGTTCTTCTGTCTTTCTTCCTCCTCTGATCTCTCCACCCTCACTGTGTATTAGTTTCCTGTGGCTGTTTGAATTTGTGCTTCCCCAAACTGA
Organism: Erinaceus europaeus; assembly: GCF_950295315.1. NCBI lineage: Eukaryota > Metazoa > Chordata > Mammalia > Eulipotyphla > Erinaceidae > Erinaceus > Erinaceus europaeus. The sequence goes on along the minus strand of NC_080162.1, from coordinate 161,538,213 downwards.
GTCCCATTTCCCCTCTCCAGATCAGCACAGACTTCTTCTTCTTCTTCTTTTTTTTTGTGGCTGTCTGCTTTTCTTTTCCCTCCTCTGCTCTCTGCAGAACCTGCTGTGCCTACTCTTTCAAAGTTGTGAGGAATAGGGGTTAAATGAGGACAGAAGAGGCCAGGTCTTCTGCTGATGCTTCCCTGGACCCCTGAGATGCCAGAGCTTAGCCTTTAACTCATGCTCTGGCTCCCAGCTCTGTCACCAGCTCATGCTTCATGCTGAGTCCCAGTGTTGCTGCTGCATCATGGGAGCAGTCACTGAGGTCTCCTTAGATGCAGTTCATGAGACAATGGTCTCAAATATTTAGTATGTAACTGCTGTTGACCATTATTTATTATTAATGTTATACCTATTATGTCACTCAGGTGACAACACAGGTCTTCTCTCATTGTCATTCCTCCTCCACCCACTGAAGTTTAAAAAAAATACACTAGTTCAGTGACTTTTACAAACGAGTGTTATTATTATGATTTTCTTTTTTTGCCACCAAGACTTTGTGCCTGTGGACTCTTTGTTTATTTATTAATTTTTTCCAAACAGAATGGGCTGACAAAATAACTCACTAGGATAGTGAGCTGCTTTGCCCTGTGCACAGTTCAGGTTCAAATCCAGCCCCTTTCACCTTGAAGGAAGTTTTGGAGCTGTAGTCTCTTTCACTCTGTCTCTCTATCTCTCTTCCTCTCTATCTAAAAAGAATAACAACAACAAATCACACAGAGAGATGGAAGAAGAGTGAGACAGACTATAACTCCTCTCTTTGTACAGGGTACTCCAGTGTAGTGCCTAGGTCTTGAACCTGGGTCCTTACACACAGTAAAGTATGAGTTCTATTCCCCAGCCTTTCCCCAATATTTTAGTGAGTGGGGGGAAATCATTCTCTTAAAAATCTGTATGTATGAACTCATACGTTCAAACATGTATGTATGTTTTTAGGAGAGAGTCCAGAGCACTGCTCAGTTCGGGCATATGTAGTACCTGTGACTGAATTTGGGGCCTCTTGGCATGCAAAGTCCTATGTTTTTCTTACTTCACTATCTCCCACACCTCCCCCAATTTTTAAGTTAGGAAACAGGCACAGGCAGATTATATAACTTCCTTCAATGCCATACCATTTGGAAAAAAAAAAAAGGTTCCATCCCCGAGTCCTTGAGGAAACTTCAATTTCTTGTTTTGAGTACTAGGATGCTGATAGGAGCTGAGGAACATGTGGCGGTCAGTCATAGGCCTGATGGTGGGACACAGTTAACTGGGGAAACAAGCTGGAAACAATCCTAGAATACTGAGGAAAAGGTATTCAAGAGGCAGCCAGGCACCTAGGTGGTTTAAGGGTTTTCTACCACCACAGACCTAAACATCACATAGGTCAGACACATTGAAGAGAGAGGGTAACTATGACAAGGGAGAGAAGGGCAATTAAGGAGGTCCCATAGGAGTATGTAATCTTTAGAGACAGACATTGGAAGAAGGGCATAAGGAGAGATGGGGAAAGATATAGTCTCGAGACTAAAATTTAAATGACTGGGGATGGGGGCGGGAGGTGACGCATCTGGTTAAGAGTACATATTACTGAGTGAGGACCTGAATTCGAGTACCCGCTCCCCACTTGCAGGGAGGAATCTTTATTTTTTATTTTATTTTATTTTATTTTATTTTATTTTATTTTATTTTATTTTATTTTATTTTATTTTATTTTTACAAGAGCACTGCTCAGCTCTGGTTTATGGTGATGCAAGGGATTGAACCTGGGACTTTGGAGCCTCAGGCATGGGAGTCTGTTTGCATAACCATTATGCTATCTACCCCTGCCCAGGAAGAATCTTTATGAGCATGAGTGGTGAAGTCTGTACTGCAGGTTTTTCTCTTTCTTTCTTCTATATATTTCCCCTTAAAGGAGATATGTAAATTACAGTGCCACCTTTTTTAAAAGATGTGTAGTCACTCTTTATTTTATAATTACACGCTACCATGTATTTTAAAAATATTTTTAATTATCTTTATATATTTATTGGATAGAGACAGCCAGAAATCTAGAGAGAAGGGGGGATAGAGAGGAAGAAAGGGAGAGAGACACCTGCAGTACTGCTTCACTACTTGCGAAGCTTTCCCCATGCAGGGACTTGAACCTGGGGCCTTGAATCACTGTAACATGTGTGCTCAACCTGGTGTGTAACCACCCAGCCCCCCTACTATGTACTTTTTTTTTATTAATAATTGAATAATGATCAACAAGATTGTGGGATAAGAGGGAGTACAATTCCATACAATTCCCACCATCAGAGTCCCATATCCCATCCTCTCCTTTGGAAGCTTTCCTATCCTTTATCCCACTGGGAGTATGGACCAAAGGTCACCATAAGGTGCAGAAGGTAGAAGGTCTGGCTTCTATAATTGTTTCTCTACTGAACATGGGCATTGGCAGTTGGGTCTATACTCCCAGCCTGCTTCTATCCTTCCCTGGTAGGGCAGGGCTCTGGTGAGGTGGGGTTCTAGGACACATTGGTGAGGTCATCTGCCCGGGGAAGTCAGGTTGGCATCATGGTAGCATTTGCAACTTGGTGGCTGAAAAGCATCAAGATACAAAGTGGAACAAATTGTTTAGTAATTAGGAACCTAAAGGTAAGAATGTAGCAGATGAGATTTGGGGTCTTCATGTAGGAAGAAACTAAGAAGTCCATTTTAGATATATTCCAGGGGACCCATGATTTTACTAATTTTGCCTAAACCCAACAGCTAACATGCGGGTGAGTTGAAATTATTGTTTGGTAGGATGGTGTCAGAGTTGGGAATAGGACTAGAAAGCTGCATCAGGGCAGAGAGTAGCTCCCAAATATGGAAAGAGCGCTTCGATCATCATCTCTGGCATTATGCTATTCCACTGCAGAATACTGTGCCCCAGTATGGTTCCGTAGCCCCCATGTCCACTTGGTCGATTCCAAATTATATTCCTCCATGAGGATAATTTCTGGAACCATCCGTTCCACCCCGGTTCCATGGCTGCCAGTTCTTAGCAACATCGCCCCGCTAGATATTCATCGGGATGCGGCATCATCTAAGTTCATTTCCCACGTCTACGCTCGACCAGACCTGCCAATATACGCAGATATCTTCGCCCACCCTGTTCAACGCTTGACGTCTTGTCATCCAATCTGGTCCCCTACGCCTACACTGAACTTCTCTGTTCCAGACTCTTGGAAACAGAGTTGGCAGTCAGCTGAAGTAAAGAACAAACACCTCATCACAGACCCCTGCAAGCGTCAACCCGGCTTTGACCTAGCACGTTATGATTGGGCCCTCCTCAATCGCTATCGAACAGGCCATGGCCGGTGCGCCGCTATGTTCCATCGCTGGGGAGCCAGAGATGACCCAAATTGCCCCTGTGGCTACAGACAGACTATGACCCACATAGTCAACGACTGCCACCTCTCCAGATTCAAAGGAGGTCTCGAAACTTTACATCAGGCTCAACCTGACGCTGTTGACTGGCTACAGAAGAAGGGCAAACGCTAGAAGAAGAAGAAAGAGTATATAAATATTATTAACTATAATCACCATTGATCTGACCTAGGGTCCATGTCTATCCATATTCAACACAAGAGCCTGTGTGACCTCTGCATCCCTGTTGGTTGCATCACAGTGCCACCTTTTTTTTTTTTTCCTCCAGGGTTATTGTTGGGGCTCAATGCCTGTACCATGAATCCACTGCTCCTGGTGGCCATTTTCCCGCCTTTTTTTGCCCTTGTTGTTTTAGCCTTGTTGTGTTTATTATTGTTGTTGTTGATGTCATTCGTTGTTGGATAGGACAGAGAGAAATGGAGAGAGGAGGGGAAGACAGAGAGGGGGAGAGAAAGATAGACACCTGCAGACATGCTTCACTGCAGGGGTGCAGGTGGGGAGCTGGCTTGAACCGGGATCCTTATGCCAGTCCTTGCACTTTGCACCACTTGTGCTTAACCTGCTGCGCTAACGCCCATCCCCTACAGTGCCACCTTTTATTCATCTTCAGTGAGATCTATAATTACCACAGGTCTGTTTACTGTGCTTCTACTATACACACACAGTATTCTAGGTATCTAAGCTTTGAAGTGGTGTTATTGTCATCTCTTTTTATATATAGGGAAACTGAACTGAAGAGCTTTGAAATATCTTGCCCATGGTCTGGGAGGTGGTACAGTGTTAAAGCTTTGGACTCTCAAGCATGAGGTCGCGAGTTTGATCCCCGGCAGCACATGTGCCAGAGTGACGTCTGCATCTTTCTTCTCTTCCTATCTTTCCCATAAATAAATAAAATCTTTAAAAAAAAAAAAAGAAAGAAAGAAATATCTTGCCGAAGGGTGAGAAGTTGGAAAGTTTGAAATTCAGCAGCTACCACCTCTCAGCCACTATACTTACTGCTTTGTGCCAAATGTACTGCATATACCTGATGACAACTCAGTTGTTTTAGTTCTTCTGGAGGAAGTTCCTCGTGCAAAGTAGAATCATAATCAAGTACCTACAAGGACGCTCTTTCCCATAGAACTGGCAATGTGGAGCTTAACATAGAAAACCTGAAAACTGGGGGAGGGAGAGAGCTCATCTGGTAGAGCACACACTTTATCATCCACAAAGACCTATGTTTGGAGTTCCAGCCACCGCACAGCAGTGCCTCCATGGGGGAAAATTCATGAGCTGTAAAGCATGCTGTGGTTGTGTCTACATTTCTCTGTCTGTCTCTCACCTTCTATCTAAAAATAAGATAAAAATTAAAAGAGACCACTGGGAGTCATGGAATTGTGTAGGGGCAAAGGAAGGCCCAGCTGTAGCCCTAATGGCAAATTGAAAGACAGAAAAACAAACAATTGAGTAAACTAAACCAACCTGAAAACCAGAGCCTCTACAATGGTTGGTTTCTTTATCTGTTTTCTACAAAATATTTCTAATTCCTAAAGAGGAGAGTTTATTTATTTATTTATTTATTTATCTTTTTTGTTTTTTTTTTGCCTCCAGGGTTATCACTGGGACTTGGTGCCTGCACTACAAATCCACTGCTCTTGGAGGCTTTTTTTTTTTAATAATTTTGTTGCCCTTGTTATTTATCGTTGTTGTTATTATTGTTGATAATTCTGTCATCATTGCTGGACAGGGAAAAATGGAGAGAGGAGGGAAGACAGAGAAGGGGAGAGAACGACAGACACCTGCAGACCTGTTTCACTGCTTGTGAAGCGGCCCCCTAGTAGGTGGGGAGTCGGAGGCAGGAACCAGGATCCTTATCCTGGTCCTTGTGCTTCAAGCCATGTGTACTTAATCCGCTGAACCATGGCCCAGCCCTCTAAAGAGGAGAGTTTATGCCCCATTGTCTCAACAATCTAATTGGAGGCAGGGCTTACACTATTTCCACATCCTGTTTTCCAGGAAAGCCAAGCAATGGCTCAAGAGCAATTATATCTGCTTCAAACCTCTCAGCTCTTGCTGTTACTAGTGTTTTCATGAATTATCTTAATTGCATAGGAACTGATACTCTGGTGTTAGGCTCTGTATTTTCTCGGGAGATAGCACAATGGGTATACAAAAGACTTTAGGCTGAGGCTCTAAGGTCCCAGGTTCAACCCATGGCATCATAGCTGAGCAGTGTTTTGGTGAAAAACAAATAAACAAAAACCCTTTCACAGATATCAATAAGTTGTGTTCTTAAGGAAAAAAAAAAAAGGTAGAGCCTAATATGTGTGGTCTTTACTTGGCATTTCCTAATGATTTTTGACCTAGGTATGAATTAGCTACTGTGTTTTCTGTTGGTTTGTGGAACTCCTTGGACAATTTCAAACATGAATACTAAAGCATACATAATTCTAGTGCTTGGACAACCTAGCTGGATTCTAACAAAATGCTTCAAGGTATCTGTGTATAATAGTGCCTAATATTTTTTTTTTTTCTGTTTCTCATCAAACTGAAGTAATTTCATAAAAATTACACTGAGAAGAGCTGAAATATGATTTTGATAGGGATGGCATTCTGTCAAGAACCAGATATTTAGAAAGACAATAAGAGTTATTTATATCTCAGAGTACTTAAACTTTTTAAAGATTCATTTACATGTATTACAGTAAGTTTTTCCCCAAAATGAATATTCTAATTTAATGTTTTCTGTTTGAGAAATAAATTAACAAACCACAGCTAGTACATCACTTAGGAATGTATTTAGCTTCAAGTAAGAGTGACCTTGATGGAAACAACTTTACAAATAGGAAGTTATTATTTCAATTAACAGTGAATCTAGAGGGCTGGGAAGACAGCATAATAGTTATGCAAAAGACTGTCATGACTGAGGCTCTGAGGTCCCAGGTTCAATACCTATAACCACCAGAAACCAGAGCTGAGCAATGCTCTGGTTTCTTTATTTCTCCCTCTCCTCTCTCTCTCTTCCCCTTTCTCACACTCTTTTTTTTTTTTTTAATTTTATTTATTTATTCCCTTTTGTTGCCCTTGTTGTTTTTTATTGTTGTAGTTATTATTGATGTCATTGTTGTGGGATAGGACAGAGAGAAATGGAGAGAGGAGGGGAAGAAAGAGAGGGGGAAAGAAAGACAGACACCTGCAGACCTGCTTCACCGCCTGTGAAGGGACCTGCCTGCAGGTGGGGAGCCGGGGGTCTCCCACTCTTTCTAACTCTCTCATTAAAGTAAATAAAATATTAAAGCAAAGCAAAACAAAATAGTGGATCTAGAGTTGGGTTGTGTCCTGTTGTCAGTGATTCAATAATATGGTCAAAGTCCCAAGTTCTTAGTATCTTTCTATTGTGATACATACACACACACACACACACACACACACACACACACACACTCTTCAGCGTCAGGATCTTCTTGTGGCAGGCAAGTATCAAAGTCTGAGCATCACCTTTCTATACAGAAAATCAAAAGGCAATATATCTCTAGATAGTCATCCTTTTCCAAGGAGACCCTATTGTAGTTCTGTCATGTCTCTAAGGCTAGAATTACATTACTTGAAGTTATACTTGAAATTATAGTCATTTATATCATCTTAACTTTTCTTTCACACTAAGATAGACTGCATATAAACTTTACACATCATTTCTTGTTTTATTCAAAACTTTTGTTCTTCCTGCTTCCTGTTGTTTCTATTTCAGACACAAACACACACACACACACACCACACACACACATACACACACACACACACACACACACACACACACACACACACAAACACACACATATACCACTCATGTGCTTAAGCAATAGCTCGCAAAGGCTATTGCTAAAGAAAATGGATTAAACAACTTTTAAATTTTTTTAGTACTTGTCCTGCCCCCTTCTCCTTCTTATCACAACTGAATCCTCCTATTACAGATTTATTTCCTTTGGGTCTAGAGGAAGTTTGGCTCACCAGAAAAGTCCCATCAAAATGCAAATATTCTCGGTTCTGAGAAGTAAATTAAGCTTGAGGGAATCACTTGTCAAATAAGAGAGAACAAAGTCTAAGGCTAAGGTAAACAAAGTAGAGGGCAGAGGAGGACCAGACTGGAAAAAGAGAAACTATGGTAGAGGTTTGATGTGTCAGAAGCAAACTACGATATGCAGCTTTGCTGTGCCAAAATGAAAAAGTTGGCTCAACAGGAGGTAAAAGTTACAAAGCCTCATTCGTAGGCCACCACAGCCAGAAATTAGAATTGGGGTTAAGATAATTGCCAACAAGGAACAGTTCTTTGGTTCTAGCCTTATTTGCTTATAGGAGCCTGCAGGGAGTTGGAGAACCCAATGTCCCCTTGCTTCTTTGGAAGGCCTGAGAGGGCAAGGCAGGTGTGTTATATTTGGGAAGGAATCCTTTCTCTTTGACATGTTGTGGCTGAATTCCTGCTGGAAATTCTAGTGGACATCGGGCCAGAGGCCTGATAGTCTGCTCAGAAGAGAGAAAGAGGGAAAACAGAACTGAGTAAGTATCCAGAATTTATAGATAAGATCTAAGGTCTTTTGGGGCCAGGTAGTGGTGCACCTGGTTGAGCACACATATCACAGTGTGCAAGAACCTGGATTCAAGCCCCTGGACTCCACCTGCTGGGGGAGAGCTTTGCGAGTGTGAAGCAGTATTGCAGGTGTCTCTTTCTCTCTCTATCACTCCTTTCCCTCCTGATTTCTGACTGTCTCTATCCAATAAGTAAATAAAAATAATTTTTAAAAAATCTGTGGTCTTTTTCAGATTCTAAAATTCTTGGATGAGAAGATTTTAATGTCTTCACTAAGTGTGATAGATAACATTAAAAAAAAAAACATATCTTCCTTCCTCCCTTGTTTTAAATTGTAAACCTGGAGATATACAATGTATGGTTACAAAGAACCTTGATTGTCTCTACCTCAGCCTCACTATTTTCTGGACAAGTCTTAATTTTGTGGATGCCAGGGCTGGGCAGTGGCACACCACGTTACAGTGCAAAAGGACTTGGGTTCAAGGCCCCAGTTCCCACCTGCAGGGGGAAAGCAGTGTGAGTGGTGAAGCATGGCTGCAATTGTCTCTCAGTCTCTCTCCCTCTCTATCTCCCCTTCCTCTCCATTTCTGGCTGTCTCTATCAAATAAATAAGGATAAAAAATTTAAAATTTGTGGATGTCAAGGCAGTTCCTTTTTTGAGCTGTGTACTACTACATGTTTCATACCCTTGGGATAAGACTTATATATACAAAAGAGAATAAAAAAGAGTTGATATTTATGTATAAATTATAATTATTATTTTTTTTCCTCCAGGGTTATTGCTGGGCTCGGTGCCTGCACCATGTAGGCCATGTGTGCCTGCTCCAGTAGGCCATTTTCCCCCCTTTTGTTGCCCTTGTTTGTAGCCTCGTGGTTATTATTATTGCCATTGTTGATGTTGTTCATTGTTGGATAGGACAGAGAGAAATAGAGAGAGGAGGGGAAGACAGAGAGGGGGAGAGAAAGATAGACACCTGCAGACCTGCTTCACCGCCTGTGAAGCGACTCCCCTGCAGGTGGGGAGCCGGAGTATCCGGATCCTTACGCCAGTCCTTGCACTTTGTGCCACATGCGCTTAACCTACTGCGCCACCGCCCGACCCCCATATAAATTATTTTTAAGAAGATATGGAAATGTAAAATTAAAAAAGATAGGGATGAACACTACTTAATGCTCAGAGGGCCAGTCAATCAAAAAGACTTAACAATTATTAACATCTATGCACCCAGTGAGAAGCCATCTAAATACATCAAATGTCTACTGAAAGAGCTACAGCAATATATACAGCAACACAGTCATAGGGGACTTCAACACCCCACTCTCTTAACTTGACAGATCATCCAGGCAGAAAATCAATAAAGACATGAGGGAGCTAAATGAGGAGATAGATAAACTTAGAACTATTGGACATTTTCAGTCATTCATCCCAAGAAACTGGAATACACATTCTACCAAGTCCACATGGGTCATTCTCAAGGATAGACCATATGTTAGGCCACAAAGACAGGACCAGCAAATTCAAGAGAATTGAAATCATTCCAAGCATCTTCTCAGACCACAGTGTAATTAAACTAACACTTAACAATCAACAAAAGATTAGTAATAGTCCCAATATTTCCAAAATGTGGATGCTCAACAGTACACTCCTTAACAGCTACTGGGTCAAAGAAGAAATCAAGGAAGAAATCAAAATGTTTCGAGAATTCAATGAAAATGAAGACACAAGCTACCAAAATATTTGGGACACAGCTAAAGTAGTACTGAGAGGGAAGTTCATAGCCATATAGGCACACATTAGGAAACAAGAAAAAGCACAAATAAACAGCCTGATTGCACATCTTAAAGACCTAGAAGAAGAAGAACAAAGGAACCCTAAAGCAACAGAAGGGCAGAAATCACTAAAGTTAGGGCAGAAATAAATAACATTGAAAATAAGAAAACCATACAAAAAAATCAATGAAAGTAAATGTTGGTTCTTCAAAAGAGTGAACAAGATCAACAAACCTTTAGCCAGACTCACAAAACAAAAAAGGGAGAAGACCCAAATAAATCGGATCATAAATGAAAGAGGAGTTATCACAACAGACACTGCAGAAATTCAGCATATCATGTGAGACTTCTATGAACAATTCTATGCCACCAAGCTAGAGAACCTGGAAGAAATGGACAAATTCCTATATACCTACAAAATTCCAAAATTAAGTAAAGAGGGAGTAGATAACGTGAACAGGCTCATCATAGCTAATGAAATTGAAACAGTTATTAAAAACCTTCCCAAGAATAAAAGTCCTGGACCAGATAGTTTTACAAATGAATTCTACAAAACCTTCAAAGAAGAACTAATACCTCTACTTTTAACAGTCTTCCAGAAGATTGAAGACATTGGAATACTCCTTTTCAGCTTCTATGAAGCCAACATCACTTTGATACCAAAAGCAGACAGGGACACAACCAAAAAAGAAAACTATAGACCAATATCTCTGATGAACATAGATGCTAAGATATTGAACAAAATTCTAGCCAACTGGATACAGCAGTATTAAAAAGATTGTTTATATTGACCAAGTAGGGTTTATCCCAGTGATGCAAGGTTGGTTTAATAATATATGTAAATCAATCAACATGATCCACCACATCAATAAAAGCAAGACCAAAAACCACATGGTCATATCAGTAAATGCAGAGAAAGCCTTTGACAAAATACAACAACCTTTTATGATCAAAATGCTACAAAAAATTGGGAATAGATGGAAAATTCCTGAGGATAGTGGTGTCTTTATATAGCAAACCTACAGCCAACATCATGCTCAATGGTGAAAAACTGGAAGCATTTCCCCTCAGATCAGGTACTAGGCAGAGCTGCCCACTATCATCATTACTCTTCAACATAGTGTTAGAAGTTCTTGCAATAGCAATCAGGCAGGAGCAAGGAATTAAAGGCATACAGATTGGAAGAGAAGAAGTAAAACTCTCCCTATTTGCAGATGACGTGATAGTATACATAGAAAAACCCAAGGAATCCAGAAAGAAGCTTTTGGAAATCATCAGGCAATACAGTAAAGTGTCAGGCTACAAAATTAACTTTCAAAAGTCAGTGGCATTCCTCTATGCAAACACTAAGTTAGAAGAAGTTGAAATCCAGAAATAAATTCCTTTTACTATAGCAACAAAACAATAAAATATCTAGGAATAAACCTAATCAAAGAAGTGAAAGATTTGTATACTGAAAATTATGAGTCACTACTCAAGGAAATTGAAAAAGACACAAAGAAGTGGAAAGATATTCCATATTCATGGGTTGGAAGAACTTACATTGTCAAAATGAATATACTACCCAGAGCCATCTACAAATTTAATACTATCTCCATCAAGATCCCAACTACATTTTTAGGAGAATAGAACAAATGCTACAAATGTTTATCTAGAATTTGAAAAGACCTAGAATTGCCAAAACAATCTTAAGAAGAAAGAACAGAATTGGAGGCATCACACTCCCAGATCTCAAATTGTATCATAGGGCTATTGTCATCAAAACTGCTTGGTACTGGAACATGAATAGATACACTGACCAGTGGAATAGAATTGAGAGCCCAGAAGTAAGCCCCCACACCTATGGGCATCTAATCTTTGACAAAGGTGCCCAGACTATTCAATGGGCAAAGCAGAATCTCTTCTGTCGGGCTGAGCTTCATTGACGGGAGACAGACGACCAGGGACTCATGGTTGCAGCACAATCTATACCAAGCTAAGCTAAACTCTAAACTAACAACTAACTAAAACGAACAATGCTGTCTTTATATATACTTCCAAAGTAGGGTGTGAACAGGATGTGACGCAGAGAGGATGGAGAGAAAAGTGAGTGGTGAAAATCAGGGTGTGACAAGGAGAGGATCAGGGTGTGATAAGGAGAGGGGGTGGAGCAGGTGAGAATTCTACCACTAAACCACCAATGCCCTGGAGGGAAGGTGGTGCTTTATGTAAATGTGAAAGTGATTTATGTAAATAGACAGCAGTGGTTATGTAAGTAGAATACAGTGGTTATGTAAATAGAATGCAGTGTTAAGCAGGGGGGATTTAAACCAAATGAAACAGAAGGGGTTTTTAAAAGCAGAATTAGAAGATACCAACACTCTTCAACAAATGGTGTTGGAAAAAATGGGTGGAAACATGCAGAAGAATGAAACTGAAGCACTATATTTCACCAAAATACAAATGTAAATTCCTAGTGGATCAAGGACTTGGTTGTTAGAACAGAAACTCTCAGATACTTAGAGGAAAATATTGGCAGAACTCTTTTCTGCATATATTTTAGAGACATCTTCAATGAAACAAATCCAGTTACAAAGAAGACTAAGACAAGCATAAACCTATGGGACTACATCAAATTAAAAAGCTTCTGCACAGCAAAAGAAACCACTATCCAAACCAAGAGACCCCTCACAGAATGGGAGAAGATCTTTACATGCATACATCAGACAAGAGGCTAATAACCAGAATATATAAAGAGCTTGCCAAACTCAAAAATAAGAAAACAAATAACCCCATCCAAAAATGGGGGGAGGACATGGACAGAATATTCACCACAGAAGAGATCCAAAAAGCCAAGAAACACATGAAAAAAATGCTCCAGGTCTCTGATTGTCAGAGAAATGCAAATAAAGACAACAATGAGATACCACTTCACTCCTGTGAGAATGTCATACATCAGAAAAGGTAACAGCAGCAAATGCTGGAGAGGGTGTGGGGTCAAAGGAACCCTCCTGCTCTGCTGGTGGGAATGTTAATTGGTCCAACCTCTGTGGAGAACAGTCTGAAGAACTCTCAGAAGGCTAAAAATGGACCTACCCTATGATCCTGCAATTCCTCTCCTGGGGATATATCCTAAGAAACCCAAAACACCCATCCAAAAACATATGTGTACACATGTGTTCTTGGCAGCACAATTTGTAATAGCCAAAACCTGGAAGCAACGCAGGTGTCCAACAACAGATGAGTGGCTGAGCAAGTTGTGGTATATATACACAATGGAATACCACTCAGCTATAAAAAATGGTGACTTCACCGTTTTAAGCGGATCCTGGATGGACCTTGAAAAATTCATGTTAAGTGAAATAAGTCAGAAACAGAAGGATGAATACGGGATGGTCTCACTCTCAGGCAGAAGTTGAAAAACAAGATCAGAAGATAAAACACAAGTAGAACCTGAATTGAATTGGCATATTGCACCAAAGTAAAAGACTCTGGGGTGAGTGGGGGGGGGGGGGGAGTGGCACAGGTCCAAAAAAGATGACAGAGGACTTAGTGGGGGTTGTATTGTTATATGGAAAACTGGGAAATGTTATACATGTACAAACTATTGTATTTACTGTTGTCGAATATAAAACATTAATTCCCCAATAAAGAAATTTAAAAAAGAAGATATTAAAATGACTGGCAAAGTTACATACAATCATAAAAAAAATACAGTTGATACAATGCTAAAGGAAATTAACTCTAGGCTACCATCAAGTATAATACAATTTCCAGCAGCTGAGTGAGAGGCCTTGAAAATAAATGATAATGATGGCAATGCTGACAGATGTGTAACTTCTGCTATTGAAGGACAGTAAAGAAAGACAGGAATAATAAGGACATAGTTGGGGGAGATAGTATAATGGTTAAGCAAAAAGACTTTCATGCCTGAGTCACCAATGGTCTTAGTTTAACAGTCTCCAGCATGATCATATACCAGAGTTATGCAATGATCTGGTAAATAATAATGATAATGACACTGTGTGAATTTCCATAGTTTTTATCTAGTGTTGGCAGAAAGTGACAGTAGACTTTCACAATGACAATTTTATAATTAGATTACCCATTGTTTACCTAAAATCTCTGAAAGTGGAAAATAAGCACTGTTTAATTTTGCATAAGATTTTGTTCCTAATCACAGCTTAAAGTTTCCCACATGGGCTGCTCCTCTGTTCTGAGCTGGTTTGCACATCTGGTCTCCGTGTTAGGGTTAGAGGAGGAGGAGCCAGAAGGGGGAAAGAACATCTTGTTCACTGCAGGTTAAGCTGAGGACTGTGGAGCTGGAGTTCTGGGGAAATGTCCTCTTTTACTGAATGTTCAGTTTCCCCAGCCTTAGCTTTGACACAGTTTTCTCTCTCAAGTGCAAGCACATCAGGAAAAAGGGTGGATAGTTCTCATCTTCATTTATGCTGCTCTCTTCCTCCTTCACTTGCAACCTCCTACCTCCCCACCCCCAGGGCCTCAAAGTGCCTCCTCCTCTTCCCCTTCCCCTCCCCCTCCCCCTCCCCCTCCTTGTACCCAGAGCTGACCCAGCAGGAATGGTGGGGATAGTTTAATGGTGCAACTGCCCTTATTCATTACAGAACGTCCTCTCTTCTTATCTTTCCTCCTTTTATCCTGAAGGACAAGAACAGAGAGAGGAGTCCTGATATTTCCTGTTAATCTGCTCTAACTGGCAGCCCAGCCAACATCTGAAATCACTTGTGATGAGACAATTATTATTATTATTAATTTTAACTCTAGCACACTGTTTTATGTCATTCTCTGGGGAAATTCAGTTTAGATAACTTTTGACCAACAATCACAGAGACAATGAAAATTGGACAAAGAAGATAATTGTGACAAGCAAAATGTAACAGCTTGTTGTGCCAAGAATGTACATAAGCTGTCTTTTCTAATTCTTATTTGCTTTGCAATGATCTAGAACCTGTAGTCTATCTTGGATTGCTTTGCTTCTCAAGGCTGGCCAATGCTTGAATTTAGAACACTGTCACCATGGGTTTCAAACTCTCAGGGAAGAAGGGATCTCACACCCCATTTTGATTCACCAGTTCCCTTTCGTCCCCCATACTTCTCTGTGAGTTGAAGAATGCAACATTCCTTAGAAATATGGTCTTTCATGTCAATGCCCATGTTCATCAGGGAAGCAATTACAGAAGCCAGACCTTCAACCTTCTGCATCCCACAATGATCTTAGGTCCATACTCCCAGAGGGTTAAAGAATAGGAAAGCTATCAGTGGAGGGGATGGTATACGGAGGTCTGGTGGTAGGAGTTGTGAGAAGCTGTACCCCTTTTATCCTATGGTTTTGTCAATGTTTCCTTCTTTATAAATAAAAAAAAAGTGTGGAAGGGAAGGGGAGGGGAGGGGAGAGAAGGGGGAATGGGAGGGAGTGCTGCATCATTGTTTCATGGCTCATGAAGCTTCCCTCCTGTGAGCAGGGGCCAGGAGTTGGAATCTGGGTTCTTGTATATGGTAATATGTGTACTTTACTGGGTGTGCCACTGTTAAGTCCCTATTATTTTCTAATCAGTCACTTGAATTTCTGTTCTGAGTACCTATAATATATTTAATAATCTTAGCATTCTTTGGAAATAAAATATGTATGTGGAGAAAAAAAGAAATATGGTCTTTGCAGCTACAACTAAGTTTTAGATGTGGTGATTAGGGTGGCCCCTACTTAATATACCTGTTGTCCTTCGAGGAGAACTGGGACAGATACACAAGGAGAAAACACTAGGTAATGATAGGGAAGGAACTGATATGTTGCAACTCTGGACTGAGAAGCAAAAGGTTACTTACAAGCACCAGAGCAAGTGAGAGGCCAGAAAAGAGTCTTT
The DNA here is from genome assembly GCF_950295315.1 of Erinaceus europaeus. Taxonomy (NCBI): domain Eukaryota; kingdom Metazoa; phylum Chordata; class Mammalia; order Eulipotyphla; family Erinaceidae; genus Erinaceus; species Erinaceus europaeus. Next base: position 161,522,583 of record NC_080162.1, on the reverse strand, counting down.
CTTTAGGTTCCAGAAGGAACCTGGTCGTGTTCATCCCTTGAACTCAGACTGGTCTCCTCTGAGCTATGAGATGGTGTATTTTTGTTCTTTTAGTTGCATGGCATGTACTGCTTTGCTATGGCAACCCTAGAGAAGAAAAAAGAAAGGTCTGGACAAATTGCCCAGGCCTTCGTGGAGGAGACACACAAGAATATCACTCTGTGAGCCCCAGTCCAAATGTTTCTTGATTGTCCTTTGCTTTATTTCTTGGAGCTATCACACTCAAGTTGTAGGTCTGTTTGTTTTGGGTTTCTATAATTTTTCTCTATAATTTTCTGGCGCTAATATCTAGTTTGAAAAATTAGAATCCTACAGATAAAACTGAAATAGCCTAGTGAGCTCATATTAAGGTTTTACTTATATCCATCAGTTCACATCTTGGTTATTTTTCTGTCTTTCTAAGTATGATTGATTTTTCTTTTTTCATATTGCCACTAGGGTTATCACAAGAGATTTGTACCTGCATGACGAATCTACCACTCCTGGTGGTCCTTTTCCCTCTTTCTTCCTTCCTTTCTTCCTTCCTTCCTTCCTTCCTTCCTTCCTCCTTCCTTCCTTCCTTCCTTCCTTCCTCCTTCCTTCCTTCCTTCCTTCCTTCCTTCCTTCCTCCTTCCTTCCTTCCTTCCTTCCTCCTTCCTTCCTTCCTTCCTTCCTTCCTTCCTTCCTTCCTTCCTTCCTTCCTTTCTCTTTTTTTCCTTTTTTCTTATTAGATAAGATAGAGAGAATTTGAGAAAAATAAACAGAATTTGAGAAAGAATAACAGAAACTCAAAGCAGGATCTGACTAAATTTATAGTAGGGCACCAAAGTAAAAACCCTGGGTGAGGGTGGATGTTCAGCTTCATGGGGCAGGGGGGAGGGGAGAGTGGGAATGGGACACAGTCTTTTGGTGGTGGGAATGGTGTTTATGTACACTCCTATTAATTTGTAGTCATAAAAAAAGAGAGAAGTTGAGAGGGGAGGGGAAGATAGATAGATGACAGATAAAGAGAGACACCTGGAAACCTGCTTTACTACTTGTGAAGCTTCCCTGCTGCAGGTGGGGAGTGGGGGCATGAACCTGGGTCCTTGTTCATGGTAGCATGTACACTCAACCGGGTGTACTATTGCTGGTCCCTATAGGTTTGATATTATCTTGAATCATTTGAAAAATTGCAGGCCTTGTGACATTTTACACCTAAACTATTTCAGCATGTATCTCCTTAGAACAACACATTCTCTTTCATGATGACCAGTTTCAAGGAAGTTAACACCAATACAAAAGGATTATTTACTTTTTTAATGTGATACCTGGGGATAAACCCCAGACCTTGCATATGCATGATACCATCTCTAGGCAGCCTCCCTTGGCCAAGAGATGGTGAATTGTTTTCATTTTTTTTAATTAAAAATTATTTATTTCCTTCTGTTGCCCTTGCTGTTTTTATTATTGTAGTTATTATTGTTGTTACTGGACAGGACAGAGAGAAATGGAGAGAGGAGGGGAAGACAGATGGGGGAGAGAAAGATAGACACCGGCAGACCTGCTTCACCGCCTGTGAGACACCTGGAGACCTGCTTCACTACTTGTGAAGCTTCCCCTGCAGGTGGGGAGCTGGGATCTCGAATTGGGATCCTTAAACAGGTCCTTGCGCTTTGTGCCCCCTGCGCTTAACCTGCTGCGCTACTGCTGACTCCACAATTGTTTTCATTTTAAAAAATACTTTATTTATTTATTCATGAAGATAGAAGGAGAGAGGGAGAGGGAGAGGGAGAGGGAGAGGGAGAGGGAGAGGGAGAGGGAGAGGGAGAGGGAGAGGGAGAGGGTGAGGGAGAGGGAGAGGGAGAGGGAGAGGGAGAGGGTGAGGGAGAGGGAGAGAGAAGGAACCAGACATTACTCCCTACGTTTGCTGCCTGGATTGAATTTGAGACTTCATGCTTGAGAATCCAATGCTTTATCCACTATGCCACCTCCCGGACCACAGTTTTTTTCAGTCTTAATTTTGAAGAGAGACAGACAGAGGAGAAATATCACAAGATTACTCCACTATGCATGGAGCTTCCCCCAGTGCTCCTATGTGATGCCCAGGTTTGAAGCCATTGTCTAACACTAACAAAACTTGTGTTCTACCAGGAAAACCATCTCCTGGCTCCACGAAAGGATTCTTACTAAAAAGACTCATTCATTTTTTTTTCCATTTTGCCCACGAAATGTGCTTTATAGATATTTTGGGTTTTTCCCTGTCCCTTCTATCTATTGTCCTTTCCTTCATTTTTGCCTTTTTAGCACTCTTTTGCCTTTATCACTCAGCTGTCCTATCTCTTAATCTAGAACATTCTTTTTCCCCCCCTTCCACAGCACTGACATTTATGAAAAGTCAAGGTCAGCTGCTTTGTAGAATGTCTCACACCCTGGTCTATTTGGTTTGTCATGATTCAAATACTCAGTAAAACATTCTTTGGTAATATTGGGTTATCATGATATATTTTTCCATTTTTTTCTATGCAAAAATGTGCCATAACTTATCTTACAACACAGAATACTTAGGCCTGATGTTCTGTGTATTTCATCTGGGAGAATCATGTTACTAGTGATCTGGTTTACTGATGATGGTGGTATTTGCTAGATGTCTCTATTATAAAGATATCATTTCCCTCACTTAATTATTGAATAATTTGTGGGGGATAGTTGAGATAAAAGTTACCTTTAGTTACAGCATATATCTAGAGTTAAAAACAAATGTTGACTTGATATTCGATATCACTTCATAACTGAAATAAGACACCTAACATTTCCTGATTTATTTATTACATGTTTTCAACAAGCCATGGGAAGTGGAGCTGTTAAGGGTAAATAAAACTTCCCCTCCTCTACACAAGACTCTGGTGGTGGGGATTGTGTGGAATTATACCCTGTTACCTTATAATTTTATAAACCAATGTTCAATCACTAATAAAAACAAAACAAAACAAGACAAAACAAAACAAAACAGCAAAAAATGTCTTCTCCTCCTTTACAAACAATCAGCCCACAGAAATCTGAAGGTCATTCTCATAGCTTTGCCGGAACACAGGTTTTACCATCAGCCAAGATTTCTGACTCTTATTAAAATTTATGCTGAAATGTAAGCAAGCAACCCCTCCCCCCAACAAACATATCAGAGTAAAATCCTACATAGGTGACTGCAAGGCTTAAAGTACAAATTTACATTAGGTAAATCAAAGGTTTGTTTTTCAGCATATCAGTGTCACAGCTAGCTCAAGATCACAGATGACACAGAGGTTATCCTTTTGCACTTCCAGAAGGGTGTTTTCCTGTTGGCTACCACAAAGAACATGAACTACAGAAAGCAGGTCAAAAATAGATCTGAAAAGTCTTGTCAGTCATTTCTGAGAGGTCAAAATGTTTGCACTTGAGGACTTGGGAGATAAGTTTAATTGGAAGTTACTGCATTGGCAGTTAGTATAATGTTGTGAAAACACATGCCTAAGGTTATGTATGAATGCTAAGCATGGGGATTCTGATACAAAAACTACTCAGTCCACTTTCAAGTCAAGGTACTTCTATTCTGCAAGAGGGTCAGCTTTGCTGTGAATTCCTTGTTATCTTTTATTTTTGTTCAACTCTTTAATGGTTTACAGTAAATAAAGTTGTCGACACATGTATAAAATTTTTCAGCTTTCTGTAAAACACTCTTACCCTCAGTTTAGGCCCTCCTCCACCATCACGCACCTTGGTATCTTGCTGTGTTGTTTCCCTTACTAGATTGCAAGTTCCATAAACACAGGGGCTTGGTTTGTTTTCAGAATAAGGTCTGCACAAATTCAGTGTCCAATACCTTTTGGTTGGATGAATGAATGACTCAACACAGTGTTCACCATTAGATCAAGTCAACATTTCTAAGCAAGAGAAGTAATCACATTTACCTCATTTTAATTTTATTTATTTAATTTTAATTTTTTCTACAAAATCAGTTTATCAGAAGTGAGTGAGGAAGCCTTCTTAGGTTCTCTGTCTCAAACTTCCAAGAGACCAGCTAGTCATTTCAAAGTGGGCAGGCTTCAAGGCACCCACACCTCTATATGCTAGATTTAGATAGGATTCCATCTCTTGAGGCCATTCATCTCTTTACCCCACCCACCCCCAAGCCAGAAGGAACTGTAACATTACACTATACTATCATCATTGTTATACTTCTCTCTTGCCAACAATTCAATGTTTGTGCTGCCAAAGGTCAGCCAGGAAGAGACGAAAATATGAAGGTTGTTCATACATGTATAGTTTGCTGAAATACTTAGCATTCGTTCAGCATGATCTTGTCTAGAAATATTGTGATAAAAAATTCTGGTTGATTTTCTTGAATGTATAACACTTAGCCGAACATGATCTGCTGTACACATCCCAGAGTTGTTTCTTTGTTGTTGTTGCCACCAAAGTTATTGCTGGGGTTTACTGTTTGCATGACCACTCTGCTGTATACTGTTGGTAATTTATTTTCCTTTATATTTCCTTTTCTTTTTTAATTTTATTTTTAAAAATTTATTTATTATTGGATAGAGACAGAGAGAAATTGAGAGGGGAGGGAGATAGAAAGGGAGAGAGACAGAGAGACATCTGCAGCTCTACTTCACCACTTGTGAAGCTTTCCCCCTGCAGGTGGGGACCAGGGGCTTGAACCTGGGTCCTTGTACACCATAGTGTGTGCGCTAAACCAGGTGCACAGCCACCTGCCCCCCCTTTTTTTTTTAACAGATGGTGAAAAAGAGATAGAAATAGAGACAGAGAGGAGAGCCACCTGTAGCACTGTTCCACTGCTCATAAAACTTTCTATCTGCAGGTTGGGATGGGAGCTTGAACTTGGGTCTTTATCCATAGTAGCATGTACACACTACTGGGTAAGCTATCACCTGTTCTCTAGAGATTTTTTTTTTTGTTGTTGTTGTTCATGTGAAGATACTCAGTTTCAAAGAATCTGGAAGGATCAAGAATCACTGGAGTTGAGACCTTCCAGACTTAAATATCTTGGTACAAAGTACAGAAAAAGAGAAATTCTATTCTCAGCAGAAAATGACAATGATAAAAAAAAGTTAAATGGGACTGGATAGCGGTGCACCTGGTTGAGTGCACACATTACAGTGTACAAAGACTTGGGTTCCAATCCCTGGTTCCCACCTGCAGGGGAAAATCTTCAAGAGCAGTGAAGCAGGGGTGCAAGTGTTTCTCTTTTTCTTTTCCTCTATATCTCCCCTCATCTCTCAACTTCTCTGTCCTATCAGGTAAAAAAAAAAATAATAAGAAAACAAAACAATAAATTAGCTTTAAAAAGCTAGCCAAGGAGCAGTGAAATTGCACTATTAAAATAGTAGTAGTTTGTGCTTATTGCTTGCACACTTAAATCTATGTATAACATTGTCCAATAGAATAAGAACTATTATTCCTATTGAAAAGAGAAAGAAACTGAGGCTTGAGAAGTTTGTGACTTGACAGTAGAGAGGATTTGTTTGGAGCATCTTTAAACTTAAAACCTCCTTACTTCATTATACATAGGGATTGTGTCCAAGTGCACAGTAGAATGAGAGCCTGGTATTTACAAGTGTTGTCTGGCAGGTTTTCAAAAGAACCTTTGATCATTTCTTAAAGTGCTAATGCTGGAAAGATCAGTTCCTGTAAGATCACAGCCCTAGAGTTCACAGAGGGGGAATCCTGATATTCTTCTTAAACATTGTTTGATATGATACCGTCCTTTTATCATCTTTGTCATTCTCCTTGAATTCCTCTTCAAAGATGACACAGCCTCTAAAATTATGGATGTAGTTCAATTCCTGAGGGGCATCCATTTGCAAGTAGATGAGAAGCTTTGTTGCTGTATCTGGGATGAATGAGGGACACTGGGCACAGCCAGCCTCTGGTGTGGCCATATTAAAATTTCTTTTCCCATTAACCTGCTTAGTTACACAGAGCCGGTGGCTCACTTTTACTTCTGACCCCTTGTGAAAATAAGGAAGTATAAATGTGGGGAGCTCTCCTTTAAGCAAAAGTTCTGTTTTTTTTAATTGATTAAAACTTTTTTACATAAGAAGCTATTTTTCTCTACTGGGGGATTAATGTCTTACAGTCGACAATATAATACATGTGTAGTAGTTCATACATGTGTAAAGTTTCTCAGTTTTCCACATAGCAATCTAACCCCTTCTAGGTCCTCCTCTGTCATCATGTTCCGAGACCTGAAAAAAAATATAATTTATTGGCTAGACATAAAGAGATGGGAGAGATAGAGAGGAAGGAAAGAGAGATACTTGCAGCATTATTTCATCATATGTAAATCCTCTCTTCCTGCAGGTTGGGATTAGAGGTTTGAACCCAGGTCCTTGTGCACTGTTACACGTGCATTCTAATGGGTACACAACCACTGACCCTTTAAATAGATTTTTATTGAGGAAATGCTGCCTTATGATACTATTGACATCTCAGTACAATTTATATCATCCCCAAATATATGCTAGTCCACCTTGACCACTGTCATTGTGCCCTTTCCCTCCAGTATAGGGTATTGGGTCACCTTCCCCCTGCTGCCCCTTCTCCACTAGTGACCCTAGATCTGTAAACATAGGTCAAGGGTATATGCATGTATCACCTTCTCTGTTTCCTTGCTTTGCTTCCTAAATTCTGCATATGAGTCTGATTATTTTATTTCTCTTTCACCTAAAGATTGATTTCACTCAGCTCGGTCTCTTTCAATTTCATTCATGTTATGCAAAGGGTAAGATGTCATCTTAAAGTTGAGCAGTACTTCATAGTGTGTATGTATATGACAACTTCATTACCTACTCATCTGTCACTGGGACCCTGACTTTTTTCCAAATCTTGGTTATCATAAATAGCACTACAGTGTACACAGGCTTGTGTAGATCTCTTTGAATTAAGATTTCGTGTCCTCGAGTAGACACCAATTCAAGGTTCTTATTTTTTAGCCTATAACCTAGATAGAAATAGAAGGCTTATGCTCATCAAGTCTAGTTGCGCTTAATAGTCATAAGATTTTGTGTGTGGGGGGGGAGGTCCTTCTAAAACCAGAATTCATGTTGGTATCAATGACTTTCTAAAGCTACAGCTCTAATTCTATATTACTCTGGTCACAGCCTCTCTCTCTCCTCTCTTTCTCTCTTATTTATAAAATGGAAACACAAGACCATAGGATAAGAGTGGTACCATTCCACACAATTGCCACCTCCAGAACTCCATATCCATCCCCTCCCCGATAGCTTTTCTATTCTTTATCCCTGTGGGAGTATGGACCCAGGGTCAACATGGGGTGCAGAAGGTGGAAGGTCTGGCTTCTGTAATTGCTTCCCCAATGAACATGGGTGTTGACAGGTCGATCCATATTCCCAGCCTCTCTCTCTCTTTCCCTAGTTGGGTAGGGATCTGGGGAGGTAGGGCTCCAGGACACATTGGTGGAGTTGTCTGTCCAGGGAAGTCCAGTGGTAGTATCTGGAACCTGGTGGCTGGAAAAGAGTTAATATATAAAGCCAAACAAATTATTGACTAATCATGACCCTAAAGCCAAGAATATTGCTGATGAAGATTTGGGGCCTCCATTTTGGAAAAAGCTAGTAAGTCTATTTTAGGTATATTCCAAAAGGCTTGTGACTTTACTAGATTTTTCCTGAGCTTAACATCTGATATGCTGGTGGACCCAAGTTATTGTCTGGGAGATGCTATCATGGCTGGAAAAAGGGCAAGAAAGCTGGATCAGGAAAGAGAGTATTTCCCAAATATGGGAAAGGTGTATAAATATTGTTGACTGTAAACCCCATCAATTTGATGTGATCTGGGGCCCATATTCAGTATAGAAACCTATGTAACCTCTGTATCCCTGTAGGTCTGAGCTCACGTTCTTGTTTTTTTTTTTTTTTTTTGTGCCTCCAGGGTTATTGCTGAGGCTCGGTGCTGCTCCTGGAGGCCATTTTTTCCTTTTTGTTGACCTTCCTTGTTATCGGTGTTGTTGTTACTATTATTGTTGTCATTGGTTAGGACAGAGAGAAATTGAGAGAGAAGGGGAAGACAGAGAGGGGGAGAGGAAGATAGACACCTGCAGACCTGCTTCACCGCCTGTGGGGAGCACAGTTGGGGATCTGGGTCTCGAACCGGGATCCTGACACCAGTCCTTGCACTTTGCACCATATGCACTTAACCTACTGCACTACCGCCCGGCCCCCTGAGCTCACATTCTGTGGTCATGAGTAGGAATGTTACAAGTTGCACCATTTTCAGGACCCATCTTCCTTAGGTGGTAGAGCATGTTACCCAACACCCCGACATTCTCTACCATTGTTGATCCACACTGAGGGCAAGGTCCAATGGGGGCCTACAAAGGGGTCCATTATATTGTTCCTGATGGAGATAACCAGTGACAATGGAGTGAGGGATCTATTCAAGGTCTAGTCCCATCATGTCTGTGTGGGAATCCCAGGACTCCCTGACTAGAGCCCCACATGATGGGATGAACAGGCTCTCTCTCTTAAACTTCTTCTCTACTCCCTCAGACATATGCAAGAAAAACATTAAAAACATTTTTAAGCATATATGTTTTTTTCTCTTGGAGATTGATTTCACTTTAGTATAGACATGGTTTAAAATAGTATAGACATGGTTTAAAATTATTGGCAGACAGGGAGCAGAAGAAACTCCTCTATAGAGAAGCAGTTATCTTTTCTAAATTCATTCTATGGACTCCTAACCTTTTGGACTGTAAAGGCCAATAAATGAAAAAATATATGAAAAATGCAGACTGATGTGTGACTTATAAGTTTTATTTTTCAATTAAAGAAAGCAATAATATATGTGATCATGACTCCACTCCGTAAAGTGGAATAATGTAGGAAAAAATGTTAATGCACAATTTTAGGCTAGTTTAAAAATATTTGTCTTAATTTATTTGGGGAATGAGCAGTGTCACACCAGGTTGAGTGCATATATTCAGGTCTCGGGTCCCCACTTTCAGGGGGAAGCTTCACAAATGGTGATACAGCACCTCAGGTATCTGTTTCTCCTTTTCTATCACCCCCTCCTTCTCAATTTCTCTCTGCTATATCAAAAAGGAAAAATAAAGAAAAAGGAAAGAGAGAGAAAGAAGGGAGGAAAGAAAGAGAGAGGGAGAGAGAGAGAAAGAGGGAGAGAGGAAAGGTCACCTGGAGGGGTGGATCTGCAGTGAAGGCATAGAGCCCCTGTGATAAGCCTGGTGGAGAGAAAGAAAATTTATTAATTTAAAACTTCTTATTTAAATGAGAGAAAGAGACAGATGGAGAAAGAGATAAAGAGAGGAAGAAAGAGAGGCCAAAGTACCACTTCCTCGACCATATGCACTGCAGCCTGGAGCCTCATGTTTACAAAACATAACACTTGTTCCCTGGGCCATGTCTCTAGCCATTATTATTTTCTTAAATCATAAATCTAATATATGTTTAATTTGTTTACAAAATAAATTACTGCATTTCCTCCCATTAACTGCCACATGGCAGTGATTATTCTATTATATTAGATACTAGTCCTGGGACCAAGATTTGAGAACAGCTGATTAAGGGCAGATTTTCCTAATATATTCTTCCAGCACCTGGCAGAACATGTATTTCCCCTCAAGCATTTTACAAATACTTTTGTTATATCACATGCCTTCATAATTATTTCTGTTAATGTTTACCTAGCAGCTAGACCAAAACTTCTTAAAGGCACAAAGACTGTCTTGCCCTTTTTATACATTTATGGAAAAATTCTAGCAAAAATTATACATTTATAGCAAAAATTCTAGAATACCGTGAGCATTCTAAGAGAATTTCTCAAATTAACTTATATGCAAATAAATCAAATTTGTAGAGAAAGTTACCTCCCTAGACAAGACTGGTCATCTTACTTGGCAAACTGGTACACCACTTCAGGCCTTAAAGACTGATCCCAGAAATGTGAAGAAAGTTGAGAACATTCAAATAGCACTGCACAGAACAATGGCTCACACATTTATGGTTGAGATAATTAGTGCTATTGTTCTGAAAAACAGTTCCTTGTAAGAAAATGGAGCTGTGGTTAACTGTCAATAGTCACATCAATTTATACATACTGAAAGGGAAAATGAGATTTCTAGCTGCAGAACAAAGACTCATCAAACGTGGGGTAGTATCCAGCAGCAAATGAGATTCTCTGTGCTCATCTATCTTGGTGGGTTCTTGATGAGTCACGAATCTGTGGTCTGAATACTGAACACTGAGCCAGCAATTCACTGAATCCAGGGAAACAGCATGTCCTAATTTATTTTTCTGACAAAGTTTGGTGACAGTTCAGCAATGCAGTAAAAATATGTTCCATAAAAATATATCTTTGTGTATTTTTTCATTATATTGACAAATGAGGGGTGGAATTGCTTTATGAGGCTGAATCACTTTTTTTTTTAAAAAAAAACATAGACATTTCCAATAAGACAATGTAAATAGTAAAGGAAATTAAAACTGGGACACTTTCTTGCACTACTAAAATTCTGAGACTATAAGCATATAAATGCTATGCTAATTGTCATTTTAGCTCTAGTGGTATTCAAATGCTAAATCATTTAATGTCTTTAGGCTCAAATCTGGATATACCTTTACTAGTGATTGGTTTGTGAAGCCACACAAGTCTTTACTTCTTCTAGCGTTTGCCGTTCTTCAGTAGCCAGTCAACAGCGTCAGGTCCTGATGTAAAGTTTCAAAACCTCCTTTGAATCTGGAGAGGTGGCAGTCGTTGATAACAGTAGCAATGATAACAGTAAGGCTCAGATTGAAAATGTACTCATTTCATTTAGTCTTCAACACGAAAGCAAGCTGTGGGGCAATGTCTGAACATGTTTAAATTTAATGCTTCTGTATAAGTTATATCATGCTAGCTCAATTTCATTATTTATTTCTCATGGTTGACAGTAGGTCCCACAATTTTAGCTCCTGGAGTTCATATTCTTGTGCAATTTCTTCAACATTTTACCAGGACTGTGTAGGGAAATTGTGAGGATGTGATTGAGCTTGGCAGGGCTTGACCTGAGGGGTACATCTATCCTGTCAGTCTCTCTCTCTCTCTACTGAGAGGATAAGCAAGGAAGGACATGAGACACCCCAAGGTTTGCCTTGTCTTATCAGACTCCCTGCCTCACAAAGCACCTTGCATTCCTGATACTATGGCCTGCTCCCTTATTATCTACATAATCATTGTTTTGCCTGAAAGGTCTCCTCCATAATTCCCTGCAGAGTATTATTAATCCTACTAGTTAAAACCCTTCCAACAGTTGCTAAAGAAGTTCCTATCTTTCCCAGCCCTCTTTTGCCTTTCTCTGCCCCTTTCCTAACAATGTATGGTATTGTAAAGCCATTTCCATTTCCAACTTGCCACTTCTGGGTCCAACTTTTAAGCCTTGGTTCTCTGATCAATAAAGAATTGAATTGCCTCGCCACCACCAGCTCTGCTCCTGGGTCATATCTCTCTCATCGTTGAGTGAGTAGCAGCCCAGGGTGGCTTTGGTCGCATTCTCTCCAACCCAGAGAGTATGTGCCCAAGAGGCACCCCCATGCTAGCCCAGCAGGACTGGATTGTGTGATTAGTAGAACATACGGAAGTAGTTTAATGTCACTTTTGAGATTTGGCTATAACAGATATTGCATCTGCTGTCTCAGTTTCTCTGTCTCTCAAATAATTTACTTTAGGAAAAGTCAACCCTTTAGAGATATCCATGAGACAAGGCAATGAAATATTCTACTAACATCCATGTTAGTAGCTGGAAGGAAACTCTCCAGTACTAATCAAGTTTTCAGATGACTATAAACCCACTTGACAGTTTATTCAAAGGCATCTTACCCTGAGGCTATAGAACCAGTGAATTTAGTTTCTCTGTCTCCAGATTCTTGACCTTCAGAAACCTGTGTTTGTTGTTTTACCTTACTAAGTTGTTGAAGTCATTGTCAACAATAGATAACTTTTATAGCCACCAGTATCTTGAATCAGATAGAGACATTAATAATACCTCTGCTTCCGAATTACCTTCCTTAATCTTTCTCATTACATGGGAAGTGGTGACTGTGTACATAGAAATATATTTATATTTATTCTCCTTTGTTGCAGAATAAATTAAAAAATACTTCTCAAGTCATAAAATCCAGGACAGCATAAATTAAAAAGAAGGAAGGATAGAAAAGAAAGAGGAAAGAGTTTAAAAATATTTATTACACATATCCTATAATCAGGTCATAATTTTGATTCTGAAGTTTGGCATAATTCCTCCAACCTCTTCCCCTAAGCACTACCTCTGCCAATACATAGTCAGATATTTATTTTAGAATCCAAATTTATTTATTTATTTATTTATCTTTTCAGTTATGCAAGAGGAAGAGGAGGAGAAGGCAAGAGAGAAAACCAGAATATCATTCTGGCATATGCCATGCTAGGAACTGAACTTGGGATCTCATGATTGAGAGTTTAACACTTTATCCACTAGGCCACATACTACTCCAAAATTTTTTAAGTGACAGAATTATATTACAGAAGAGACATAATTATCCTCAGTACACCTCAGAATGGGGATTTTCTTGGGTGTGTCCCTGAAACAGATCCTGTGTGGTGCACAAACTGAGGCTCTACACTCACAGACTATCAAATGAAATGGGAGGATACTTACCAAGGATTTCCTATGTATGTATAAGTCCTTAGTGGGCTCTTATACAACATTTCCACCTGCTGTCATTTCCATCCCTCAGGGCATTTTATCAGTAGAATTACTCACCTTGAAATTTTTTTGCTCTTAAATATATCAAAACCCTTGACTTGGAACCAGGCAATGGCACACCTAGTTGAATGCGCATGTTATAGTGAGCAAGGACCGGGTTTGAGCCACTGGTCCCCACCTGCAAAGGGAAAGCACAGTGAAGCAGTGCTACAGGTATCTCTCTCCTTCTCTATCCTCCCTCTTGATTTTCTGGTGAAGTGATCTTCAGGTATCTCTCTTTCTCTTCCGCCCTATTTCTCTCTGTAAGGAAAAAAAGGTGGGAATTATGTGAAACTCCTCTTATCCTGTGGTCTTGTCAATATCTCCATTTTATAAATTTTAAAAAATTGAAAAATTAAAAAAGAAAGAAGAAAGAAAAAGCCTATCAGGAAGTGGTGTAGTCATTCTGTAGCCATAAAACACTAGTCATAATCCCAGTAGCCAAAACAAACAAAGAAACAAACAAACAAAAAAACAAAGATGTTCAGGAATAAATTAATGGAGATAGTTTTGAAAAAAATACTAGGTGTTCTAAATAGTTCTGCACATTTTTTTTTTCTATCTCAAGAAGACTCAGTGGACTAGCTTCCCTCCTCTGGTACCACTAAAATATTTTTGTAACTTTTAAATCTTGGTGGGAATATAGCAAATCAAAAGGAAAGAAGTTATCACCTCTACCTCCTAATTCTTAATAAAGATGTATAATTTATCTTTAGGCTTCCCCCATCTCCACCCCCAGAGTACTGCCCAGCTCTGGCCTATGGTAGTGCTGGGGACTGAACCTGGGTCGTTTGCTGCCTCAGACGTGAAAGTATTTTTGCATAGCCATTATGCCATCTTCCCAGCCCTCTCTCTGTCTCTCATTTTCTATGATAAAAAAGCAAAAGGAAAGCATGAGAGAGACACAGAGACAGAGACACTGCCAGAATTAGTGGAGTTGTTATAACCCTAGTGGCAAAAATAAATGTATAAAACTTAAAACATGTCTATTTACTCATTTTGATAGGGGAACTAAGAAACTGTACACATGTGACAACTGTCTTATAAATCATTATCCACCCCCCCCAATAAAGTGATTTTTATTATTTATTTATTGTCATTGTCTAGGTTTTTTTCACTCTGGTCTGATATAGATAGGTAGGTAGGTAGGTAGGTAGATAGATAGATAGATAGATATGCAGACGGACAGACAGGAAAAGACACCACAATGAAGCAATGAAGCTTCTTCCAGTGTGTAGATACCATCCCCAACCTGGGATGCACACATGGCAAAGAAGCACACCATGTAGGTGAGCTATCTTGCTGGCCCTATTCTGAAGGTAAAAAATAAGAAAAACTTAAAGTGAAAATTAATACAGGATCCTTCTTTCTGGAAAAATTTTTTAAAGTTATACTTTAAAACATTATCTCTTCTATTTTAAAGAATTGTGTTAGGGATTGTGCTGTGGCACACCCAGTTAGGTGCAGATAGTAAGTACTAAGCTCAAGGACCCATGCAAGGGTCCAGGTTTGAGCCCTTGGTTGCCTACCTGCAGGGGGGATGCTTCATGAGTGGTGAAGAAGGTCTGCAGGTTTCTATCTTTCTCTCTCCCTTTCCCTCTCAAATTCTGTCTGTCCTAGCCAATTAAAAAAAAAATGATGCAAAAAATTGCCACCCGGAGCAGTAGATTCATAGTTCCGCACCAAGGAGCCCCAGTGATAACCCTGGAGGGAGAAACAACAACAACAACAACAAAAAGAATTGTGTTATTTTTATGAGCAAGGGGGGGGGGGGAAGCTGAGCTACAAACTGAGGGCTTCACACTCACATACCATCAAATGAAATGGGAGGATACTTAACCAAGGATCTCCTATGTATGTATAAGATCTTAGTGGGCTTTTGTACAGCAGGACCTGCTGTCATTTCCACCTCTCAGGCCATTTTATCAGTAGAACAACCCACCTTGAAATTTTTTTGCTCTTAAATATATCAACACCTTGACTTGGAGCCAGGCAGTGGCATATCTGATTACTCAGTTCTGTCATATGGTAGAAGCAGACAATAAAACGGAAGCCTTTGGGATCTCAGGCATACAAGTCCTGTGCTGTAGTACTGATTCTCCATGGACCTCAACTGACTTTAAAATAATAACGGGGGGGGGGGGGGGCGGGTGGTAGTGCAGCCGGTTAAGCGCACGTGGCGCAAAGCGCAAGGACCAGCATGAGGATCCCAGTTGGTTGGAGCTCCTGGCTCCCCACCTACAGGGGAGTTGTTTCACAGGCGGTGAAGCTGGTCTGCAGGTGTCTATCTTTCTCTCCCTCCTCTGTCTTTCCCTTCTCTCTCCATTTCTTTCTGTCCTATCCAACAACAATGACATCATCAACAACAACAACAAAAGGACAACAAAAGGGAAAATAAAATAATAATAGGGGCAGGTGGTGGTGCACCTGGTTGAGTGCATATGTTACAATTCACAAGAACCCAGGTTCAAGCCCCTAGTCCCCACCTGCAAGGGAAAAGCTTTGTGAGTAGTGAAACAATGCTACAGGGGTCGCTCTGTACCTCTCCCTCTCTATCCCCCCCCTTTCTTCTCAATTTCTGACTGTCTATGTCCAATAAATAAATACAAATTTAAAATAATAATAATGTTGTCTTGGATTATTATGGTGAATGCAATTTTATTATTAGGATCCTTATGAAAAGAAGACCAAAGAGCTCTGGAATGATCTGAAATCGCCACTCTGCTTGCCTGAAAGCAGCAGAAATGAAACATGTGCCAAGAAGTGTGGATGATTCTCAAGACTGAAGAAAGCTAGAAAGCAGATTCTAGTCTAGAGCCTGCAGGAGGGACTGAGGTTCTACGGACACCTTGATTTTAACACACTGAGGCCCATTTCAGACTTAGAATTCTAGTAATTCCACTTACCACTATCTGGCAGTCATCACTTGGCATTTGCATTTACATTGTCATTGATTCTTTCCTTCGATTTTTAAAAAGTTGAAGCCATTGAGTAAATTTGGAAAGATTACTCAGCTAGTCAGAAGTAGAGCTAGAATATGAATTCAGGCCTCTCTGGTTCCAACTTATCCTTATCTCACAAAACCACAGTGACCACAATGAGTAAGGGATAAAGTCATAGCCTAGATACTACTCCTGAGTAATTTTTTAAATGTTCTAAGTGGGGGTCCAGATTCTGTTGTTCCTAGTTGGCTAGATACGACATCCAATAACTACTGCTAACATTCCTTTTAAGTTCATGTCGTCATTTTTTCCTTGAAATTCTCTTGCTGGTTGATAACTTCATAAACATAAGATTTAAGAGTAAATAATTTATAGCTTTCCAGAGATTATTCATTTCATATCATATAGTTAAAGTGTACTATAATTGAATACTATTGCTTTGTTTGCACTGGAGACACAGGATACCCAAAAGATTACTCAGAAAGACAAGTTTGATGTGACTGAAAGCCTGATGACTTTCCTGAACAAGGATCACTGTAGGAGTAGAAAAACCCAGCAGAAGCCCTTCTTTAATGTCCTGAATCCTTTTATTAAGTTTCCAAAACATCAGGAATTCCAGATAAAGTGGTAGGTTCAAGTGGGAAGCAGAACAAACAATGGGGTAAATGATTAAACAATGGAATAAATTATTAAAGAGATTAAAAAGGGTGTAGTAACTGAACCTAAAGGTAGTAGGTTTAAACTCAGCATATGAATGACTGCTGCCTTTTTTGTAAATTACTGATAATCCTCTTCCATATACAAGGTTAAGACTTCATGATCCTGGGTCCATACTCCCAGAGGGATAAAGAATAGGGAAGCTATCAAGGGAGGGGATTGGATATGGAGCTCTGGGGGTGGGCAATGTGTGGAAATGTACCCCTCTTATCCTGTGGTCTTATCAATGTTTCCATTTAATAAGTTTTTTTAAAAAAGAATTTATGTCCAGGAACTGTTGCTGCCCTTGAGCTTTTTCTTAATAACCCAGCTATGTTTAAAGAATATGCAAGATAGCTTACTGGAAACAGAGCCAGGCACTATGTTAGATAGAAGCCTGAAGTTATAGACATCTGATATGAATGCTCTCCAACAAAATACAAATATAAATGTGCGCTCATCCATAAATATCTATACTATGTGGTTTCTAAAAAAAACATGCTTTTATGGTTATAACTGAGCCTCCTGAAATTCCACATAACCACACACTGCTGTTCTCTGATAAGAATGATCACTCAGTGATAAAAAAATTTGCTATTGCTAGCAAACATTATAAACGTGGGTAGAAACTGCAATTATAAGGATATAATTTTCCCTCAAGACAATAATAAAATGTACAACTTTTTTGATTCTTTTATTAATTTATTGTTATTAATTTTTTTTTTTACTGCCACCAGGGTTACTACTGGGGTTTGGTGTCTGCCTGACAAGTCCACCACCCCTGAAAGCCATTTTTCCTTTCTTTAAATTGTATCTTTTATTATAGTAGATAAATAGAGAGGAAAGAAGAGTGACAG
Source organism: Erinaceus europaeus (assembly GCF_950295315.1). Classification (NCBI taxonomy): domain Eukaryota; kingdom Metazoa; phylum Chordata; class Mammalia; order Eulipotyphla; family Erinaceidae; genus Erinaceus; species Erinaceus europaeus. The sequence continues at coordinate 161,505,295 of NC_080162.1, read as the reverse complement.
AGAGACCTATGGTCTGTTCCATTGCTTGTGAAGCTTCCCCTCTGAAGGTGGGGACCAGGGACTTAAATCTGGATCCTTAGTCTTGGTGACTTGTATGTTTTACTGGTTGTTACAGCCTGGTCATCTTCAGTTCTTTAATTATCACAAACATCTACCAGTTGACATGTAACTTTTTTTTTCTTCATTTAAAATGAGCCCATTAATTGATGCATTCTTGAACAACTACTATGTGTAGTGGATACTCTACCATACTGTGGCTTAGGGTTCAATTTCTGGGATAAATGATTCTATTTTTTACCTATGTGACCCTGGGTCAACTTTCTTCATTGAGACTCTATTTCTTCTCTTGTAAAGTGGATATAATGGGAATACTCTCATGAATGTTATAAGACAATGCACTCAGAACAGGGTCTGGCATTAAGTATACCTTCACTTTCTGTTAGTTTTCAGTATGACAAGCTGTGGGCATATTAATATTTAAAAAAGTACCTGTCTTTGAAATGCTTGAGATTTAGTAATTAATTTGTAGAGATAAGCAAAAGATCACAGCTATTAAGAAGTGACTTTGTTGAGTCAAATAAGTAAAGAGATGATGGACAACTACTAGATGATTTCACTTATATTTGGAAAATAGATGACTAACACAAATTAATTAGAAAAGAAAGATAATCACATTGTGTCTTTGACTTTGTGAGACTTAAAACAATTACAGTGGGAGAAGAGGCTGTGCAGGACACAGAACTTTGGTGGGGTACGATGACTTATACATCCTTTGTGGGTATGAAATTACTTTTGAAATCTGCTATTTTGTATAAAAAAATAGTTACATTACTAAGAAGAAGGCAAAGGAAAGGGAGAAGCAGAAGAGGAGGAGGAAAAGGAGGAGGAAGAAGAAAAGGAGAAGAAAAAGGAGAAGAAAAAGGAGAAGAAACAGTGATGGTGGAGAGCAAGGGGCTGGTATAGAAGATAGTTCACCCAGTGGAACACACACTTTAAAAATGCCCAAGAACTTGAGTTTAAGCCCTGACTGCCATATGGGAGTACTTACTGTATTATGAGGAAACATCACAAATGGTGCTGTTGTACCCCTCCTTCACTGTTTCTATCTGGAAAAAAGAGCCAAGAGCCATGGAAATGTGCAGGCATGAAGTTCTAGAGGAGGAAAAAAGTATTGCAAATCAGCAGTGAAGAATTTTAAATTCCTAACTTTTTTTCATTTTCATTTTTTAAATTTTATTAATATTAGATAGAGACAGAGAGAAATTGAGAGGGCAGGAGGAGATAGAGAGGGTAAGAGACAGAGAGACACCTGCAGCCCTGCTTCACCACACTTGTGAAGCTTCCCCCTGCAGGTGGGGACCCAGGTCCTTGTGCACTGTAATGTGTGCACTCAACCAGGTATGCCACCGTTTGGCCCCTGCCGGGATAGCCTGAGGGTACTTCTTCCCGAGCTAGTGCTCTCTGGGTTGGAGAGAACTCAACTGGAGCTGATCTAGGCTGCTGTGTGGGAGAGGGATCAGGAACTCCTGCTGCACCAACTTCCGCAGGAGATACACTCTGGAACTCTCGGAGCCGGAAAGCAATTTCCAAGTGTCTTTAATCAGAAGAGCAGCTGTTTTTATACTCTCCAAGTAGGGTGGAAACAGGATGTGATATAGAGAGGGTGGAGAGAAAAGTGACTGGTGAAAATCAGAGTGTGACAAAGAAGGGATCAGTGTGTGACAAGGAGGGGGTGGAGCAGGAGAGAATCCTATCATAGAACCACCAATGCCCTGGAGTGCTTTATGTAAAAGTGATTTATGTAAATAGACCAAAGCTTTGGATCAGTAAAATCCCTATATAGGCATATGGTTAAGCAGAAGCCAGGGGGAGATGGCAACTACCCAACATCTCCCCCTTTCTTTTTAACTTTTTGCCATAGTATCAGGAGTGCGGGGCACTTTGTGAGGCAGGGAGACTGATAAGAGGCACACCTTTTTTGGGGGTTCTACTGTCCCTCCTTGCTCAACCTCTCCGTGGAGAGAGAGACTAACAGGATTGACACACCCCTCAGGCTCAAGCCCTTCCAAGCTCAACCATATCCTCACAATTCCCCAACATCTTCCTCTTACTTAATGGCCATATATAACTGGGTCAATGTCTGTAAAAGGCTTCATCTCTGTCAGGGGAATAGCAGTGTAGGGGTGAACAGAAACCTGTTGGGAAGAAAGCAGAATGATAGTGTGTAAGTGTCTTCAAAAAGAACTAGCACAAGACAGGGAGGGATAAGTAAGAGTAGCAAGAGACAGAGTGAGCCTGATGGATGGAGGAGTGGGGGCCTGATAAGCCGAGGGGCTAGAGGGGTGATCTGGCATTGCAAAATCCCGAGTCAGCTGGCGGAAAGTTCTATGAACTGCTACAGTCATTCTTCAAGAAGTCCAGCAGTATAAAAGGAGTGTCCAGCAAGTTCTATAGAAGCATCAGTCCAATGTCAACGGCCAGGAAATAAATGCCACACGTCTATCTTGATGGAGGAGGACGGCCACCGGAACTTTTCTTCTCTGTAGAGAGTGACCTGGAACCGCCAAAAGATGATGGGCGAAACAGAAGCAGGAAGAGCAGACACCGATGGTTGAGAGAAAGGCAGTAGGAAAGTCTTGTCCTTCGGAGTCTGTGAATCAGGTTCTCCAGATCGTGTCAGGTCACATCATGGGTTTCTGGGGATGGCTGTAATTGTGGGTGATGCCAGAGGTCAGGGGTCCAAGATGGATTTCTGGGGATTCTATATGAGCAGATGCTTCTTTATGCGAAGGCTTGTCATAGCTGTAGTCAATTACTTATGAAAAAACTTTGTAACAAATTAGAAGTTTACTATAATTGATAACTCAATGATTATAACTGGTTTAGGTATCTTTATAATTTTGTGTAAAGGTCATCTTACGTGACCTCATGTAGCAGTCTTTATATAGCAAAGTTTTCATACCGAGTTTAAGTTACATATATTGATTCTTGACTATTTTTACATTGGGTTTTTAAGCAAACTCAGGTTACTAGAGTTAACACATTTTAGTGACAATTTTTTTTTTTGGTACATTTACAATATCAGATTGATGCCAAATTTGTTGTGGATTAATTTCCACAAGATAGCTTACAGGACATTTTTGGGGGCCCTCCAAAAATGTCCTGTATAGAGAATCTGTATTTTAACTTAGGAGATGATGAATTGTCACATTGAATATTTAGAGTTTTACCTTAAACACTCAGTTACTTAAATGAATTGATTTTACCTCTTCTCGTAAAAATGTAACTTCGAAGTTACAATTTAACTGTTAAGTTAATGTTTACCAAACTTGAAACACGCATATTAAACATATAGTTTATAACACACAGGAGGAGAAAAACTTGTAAATAAGATATATCATTTCAAATGTGAATTTAGAACTACTGTCATAGTTGAACCATCTTTACTCACACAGTTTAAGACTAAACATTTCATATTGATATCAAGACTTAAAAAAGAAATCAAAAGAGGAAATGAACAATTTTTGGACTGTTTCTGGACGTCTCCAGAAACCATGGCTGCATCCAGCCGTTTGATATAAAGTCAGTTAACTTTCAGAGTACTCTGAGCACAATGGGTCATACAAAAATTATGGTCACTCAACTCACTCAATTTTTTTTTTTCACTCACTCACTCACTCACAAAACACAACTGGCCAGTCATAGCATAAGACATTCATTCGGGGGGGGGGAATTTCTGTGAATCAGATTTTTTTTTTGATTCTGCCATGCTGTATTATGGATCCTGGGGTGCATCCTGTAGCCAATCCTCTTGCAGCCAGTCTTCTTGCAGTGTTTCTTGTTCTTCAGGGATATCAGCGCCATCATGTGGGTATTGCCGGACATGGCGGGCAGGAACCCAAACAGGCTTGGAGTAATTTTGTGGAAAAATACGTGCGAAACCCCTCCCCATAGTCAACAGGGGGTCAGGTCCTTTCCAAATTTTATCAAGTGGGTCTTTGCATTTGACTTTAATAGCTGGGAGGGTGGGTGGTGTTTGCCAATGAAGAATTATAGGAGGTTGGTCTGAGTTTTTGTAAATATTAAAGAGATTTAATGTAGTTAAGGCTTTTGCCAGCTGGATATTAGGGGGATACATTTCCCCTTTTTCTTTATTTAATTGAGCCTTAAGAGTTTGATGGGCCCTCTCAACAATGCCTTGTCCCTGTGGATTATACGGAATGCCTGTAGTATGAGTAATGTTCCAGAGGGAACAAGAATCTTTAAATTGTTTGCTGGTAAAAGCAGGTCCATTATCCGTTTTAAGTTTAAGAGGTAAGCCCATTACAACAAAACAGGAGAGCATATGGCTTATAAGCTTTTTTGAGTTTTCTCCAGTCTGAGCTGTAGCCCACATAAACTTAGAGAAGGTATCAATTGAGACGAACACATATTTTTGTTTGCCAAAGTTAGGTATGTGGGTAACATCAATTTGCCAAAGAGCGTTGGCTTTTAAACCTCGAGGATTAACCCCCAGAGTCTGAATAGCAGGTGTTTTGATTAGACCTGCACAGGAGGAACATGTAGCAAGAATACGTTTTAACTGTGGCAGAGGAATATCAGGAAATCGAGCTCGAAGACCTTTAAGATTAACATGGGTTAGGGAATGAAAGTCAGCAGGATTAGAGACAGAGGCTAGGAGAATTCCTGTGGAGGCAAGGCGGTCAGCTGCAGCATTCCCTTCGGACAGGGGACCAGGAAGAGGGCTGTGGGAACGTAGGTGCTGAACATACAGTGGATGGGTTCGAGAACAGAGCATAGAGGCAATTTGAATTAAAAGAGGAGAAAGTGGGTTGTCATCAATTCTTACATAAGATCGAGCAAGCCATGGAAGTAAGTTAACAGTATACACACTGTCAGAAAAAAGGTTGAAGGATTCTGGTACAGCTTTTAATGCAAGGAAAACAGCATAAAGTTCTTTGTACTGAGGGGAATTATCAGGAAGTTCAGTAAAGAGAGGTTTGGGGTATTGCTGGTCTGGATAATATATAAGGGCAGCAGCTCCCTTTTTTCCACCATCAGTGAACACTGTAGGAGCAGAGGGGATGGGATCTCGAGAGAAAAGTTTAGGTACTAGTAGAGGCAACAGAGGTAAAGAAGCTATCAAATTATTAGAGGGAAAATGATTATCTAATTGTCCTGGAAAACCCATTAAACTTATGGCAAAACGAGAATGGTGGCGTATGAGCCATTCTGTATCAGTGAGAGAAAAGGGAAGAATGATTGAATCTGGTTCCCTTCCTAAGACCTGAACCGATCTGTTTCTTCCTTGGTGAACCATAAATGCTAAGGCATCAATCTCGGTAAGGAGTCTTGGAGCTCCGCCTACTGGCGTATGAAGCCATTCGAGAACGCCATGTTTCTGCCACAATGCCCCCACTACCGTGGGGGTGGAGTTAAAGATTAGAAGATTTACTGGAGAGGAGGGGGAGAATCGAACGAGGTGCATGTCCTGGAGAGCCTGGTTAACTTTTTCCAGAGCCAAGGATGCTTCGGGGGTTAACATACGCTTTGAGGAGGGCTGTCTGTTTCCTTTTAACAGATCGAACAGTGGTTGCAGGCAGCTCATAGGCAGATAAAGATACTGCCTAAGCCAATTCAAATTTCCAAGAAAACTTTGTAAAGAAGCAAGAGTGAGATTAGAAGGAAAAGTACCACAAGGTTTTAAAGGACGAATCTGCGTTAGGGAAATCTCTGAGCCTAAGAAAGATATTGGAGGGATTAGCTGTATCTTCTCAGGAGCTACATTAAGTCCACTTCTCTTTAAGGCAGGGATTAGAAAATCACGTAGGGCGGAGAGATCTGTATCTAATTCTCCCCATATTAACACGTCATCCATATAATGAAAAACCTTAAGGCCCTTATGAATATATGGGAAAAGGGCAGATTTAACAACCTCTTGACAAATAGTAGGACTATTAGCCATGCCCTGGGGCAGTACCACCCATTCAAATCTATCGGCAGGGCTGGCATTATTAATAGAAGGAACAGAGAAAGCAAAACGTTTACAATCTTGTGAGTGTAAGGGAATAGAGAAAAAACAATCCTGTATATCAATAGCTATGATTGGAATTCCTGTGGGAATTGCGGAAGCAAGAGGCAAACCCCTTTGGGGGGAGCCCCAAACCTGCATGGTTTTATTAACTGCACGAAGATCTTGGAGGAGGTGCCATTTTCCTGAGCGCTTTTTAATTACAAAGACTGGAGTATTCCATGGGCTCCGAGAATGACGAATGTGTCCCAAAGATAACTGCTCTTGGACGAGTTTTTAAAAAATTTCTAGCTTCTCCCTAGGCAAAGGCCACTGTTCCACCCAGACAGGCTCATTAGAAAGCCAATCTAAGCGGGGAGTTCTGTTACGAACAGTGGCAGTTAGTATTGGGGGTGCTGGTTGGGTCTAGCAGTCTCACAGGAGTGAGTGTGGTGTCCTGCAGAGGTGTCTGAGGATATCACTACATCTAAAGATTCCAGCAAGTCTCTTCCCAATAAATTGGTGCTTATATCAGCTATTAAAGGCTGAAAGCTTCCGGTAGTCCCTTCTGGATCTTCCCACACAAGGGAATCTCGTGTGCGGAATGCCTGAATCAATCCTCCAACACCATGTAAGCGTGGTCCTGGGAGGAGTTCCCAACTCTGCGGAACCTCTGCTTGTCTTAATATTGTCTTATCTGCTCCCGTGTCAATCAAACATTTAAAAGGAATATTACCAATCTTTACTGTCATAGTTGGGTGACCCCTTTCTAAAACAGGGGTGGTCCATAAAATCTCAGGCTCTGAATTCGAGCTGTTCTCTTGCTCCAGCCGGTTATTTCTATGCTGGAAGTTCCCACATACCGCGGGTTCCTCCTTCTGCTCACCCTCTGTTATTGTTACTTGGCGTGGTGGGTGTAGGGATGGATTGGGTCCCAAGCTGGGCTTCTGTTTGTGGAAGAAGGGCACAGCACCAAGCGGGCGACCTGCTTCCTTCCCTCTTGGGGGCGGGGCTAAGGGAAGCCCCATACCTAGTTTAAATCCCTGTTTACATTTGGAAGAGGCGTGCCGTTCCTATGGAACCTTGACCAACAATCTCTCCTCCAGTGAAATCCTTTCTGGCATCTGGGACAAGGCATTCGTGGTCTCTGATTCCCTGTCTGGAGGCGGGGTCGCGGTCCAATTCCCTGATTGGAGGTGGGGTCGCCCTGACTGGAGGTGGGGTCGCCCTGACTGGAGGCGGGGTCGCGGTCTATTTTCTGGACATTGGTTACGCCAATGCCCTTGGCGACTGCACTGAAAGCAAGCTCCTTTTTGCTTATGTAAGGTAGCTGCATAGGCCTGTAACATAGGTCCTTGAAAAGAGCTTGATCTGAGATCCTGTGTAGCTAGAATCCAAGTATCTGGGTGTTCGTTTTTAAGAGTGATACAGGCCTGTCGAAAATGCGGAAGCATTCCATCCCAGACTATGGATTGCAGAAGGAGAAAACGAGCGTCAGGATTATAAATCTTCCTTTCCAAACTCGACTGGACCCTGGCAATGAATTTAGCGAGGGATTCATCAGGTTCTTGTTGCAGGGAGAGAATGGGGGCTGAGGCTGCTCCCATGGGTGGTGTTAATCGCTCCCATGCTTTTAATGCACACAGGCGTACTTGATCAAAATACCCCGCTGGAAACTTGGCTTCCGCCTGTTGAATCCCTGTTTCTAATTGGCCTGTTCCAAACAATGCATCAAAATTACCCTCTGGCTGATTTTGAATATTTTCCCGCGATTGTTGTAAACATTTGTCACGAAAGAATGCCTCCCATTGCAGGAAGAGGGGGCCTGGGAGCGTAGCACGAGTCACATCTCTCCAATCTTGAGGGGTATTAAGGTTCTGAAGCAGGCCTTGTAAAATGGACCTGGTCCATGGGGCATGAACACCGTCATCTTTGATAGCCTGGCGTAGTTCCTTCAGGTCTGTGGCGGAATATGGATACCAGGCCTGAGGTTTTTGTCTATTGGGGGCAACATTGACCGGAAATGTGTGGACTTGCTCTGATAAGTGTGTAGCGGTAGGAGGAGTCATCGAAGTGGAAGCTTCTGGACAAGTGGCCGAAGAAGTGGTTTTGGAGGCTACAGGAAAATTCGGACATGTGTCTATCAAAACAGGGTGGGGTGAAGAAGCAGCCGTGGAGGCAGCAGGAGGTTCCGGACATGTTTCTGCCAAAATGGGGGTGGCCGAAGAAGTGGCTGTGGCGTCCAAAGGAGAATTCGGACACGTGTCTGCCAAAATAGGGGCCTCAGGGCAAGATGCCAAAATAGGGGCCTCAGGGCAAGATGCAGAGGAATTAGGGTGGGTCAAGATCATGACAGGCCTTTGCTTCTTCTTGTTTTTAAGGTGCTGGTTAAGTTCTATGATTACTTCCTTTATCTCTTTAACCTCAGCCTCGAGGTCCTTAAGCCTTTTGAGAGGTTGATCTATATATCCCTTAAAAGCTGCTATGATGATCAACAGGATATAAGGTGAAGCCCCGAGGAAAATGTCCCAGATATATAAAAATTGTATACTGGAAAAAGAATGCAGGATTTGGAAAAGATTTTCCATGGTGGAAAGATCTCCGGAAAACAATAAGAAAGAAAAAAAATCACAGTGCCTTAACACAATATTGCAGATACCCAAAAGGTGTGTACTTATCTAAGATGTCTTCTTGTAAATCTGCTGCTTACAGGTCCCTGTTCCGGGCGCCAGATGCCGGGATAGCCTGAGGGTACTTCTTCCCGAGCTAGTGCTCTCTGGGTTGGAGAGAACTCAACTGGAGCTGATCTAGGCTGCTGTGTGGGAGAGGGATCAGGAACTCGTGCTGCACCAACTTCCGCAGGAGATACACTCTGGAACTCTCGGAGCCGGAAAGCAATTTCCAAGAGTCTTTAATCAGAAGAGCAGCTGTTTTTATACTCTCCAAGTAGGGTGGAAACAGGATGTGATATAGAGAGGGTGGAGAGAAAAGTGACTGGTGAAAATCAGAGTGTGACAAAGAAGGGATCAGTGTGTGACAAGGAGGGGGTGGAGCAGGAGAGAATCCTATCATAGAACCACCAATGCCCTGGAGTGCTTTATGTAAAAGTGATTTATGTAAATAGACCAAAGCTTTGGATCAGTAAAATCCCTATATAGGCATATGGTTAAGCAGAAGCCAGGGGGAGATGGCAACTACCCAACAGGCCCCAAATTCCTAACTTCTTAGTGTGGTGGCTCCTGCTGAAGTCTGAACTTTTGAATCAGGACCTGCCTCAGAGGCATGCTGACCTGGCAGCTACATCACAGCTTGCTCTAGACAAACCTAAACATCTCAGTTCCCCTGAAGACATTCCTAGTGTTCTGGATAATCTATAGATGGAATCACAGAATCACATTGAAAGAAAAATGAATCTTGCTAGACTGATGTCCAGTAACAGCACCATCTTGACCACTATGCTCTTTTTTTCTTTAAAGCCTAACGATTTCTATAACTATTTGTCTGTATGATACTTTTTTAAAAACTTTTTTATTCCCTTTTGTTGCCCTAGTTGTTTTATTGTTGTAGTCGTTGTTGCATAGGACAGAGAGAAATGGAGAGAGAGGAGGGGAAGACAGAGAGGGGGAGAGAAAGGTAGACACCTGCAGACCTGCTTCATCACCTTTGAAGTGACTCCCCTGCTGGTAGGGAGCCAGGGGCTCAAACCAGGATCCTCTGCTGGTGCTTGCGCTTTGCACCATGTGCACTTAACCCACTGCGCTACTGCCGGACTCCCTAACCACTGTGCTCTTAATACATGTCATTTTCCCTTCCCTATCTTTCCTTCCTTCCTTCCTTCCTTCCTTCTTTATCTTTTATTTATAAAAAGGAAGCACTGACAAAGCCATAGGATAAGAGGGGTACAACTCCACACAATTCCCACCACCAGAACTCTGTATCCAATCCCCTCCCCTGATAGCTTTCCTATTCTTTAACCTTCTGGGAGTATGGACCTAAGGTCATTGTGGGATGCAGAAGGGGGAAGGTCTGGCTTCTGTAATTGCTTCCCTGCTGAACATGGGCATTGGCAGGTCGATCCATACTCCCAGTCTGCCTCTCTCTTTCCCTAGTGGGACAGGGCTCTGGGGAAGTGGAGCTCCAGGACATATTGGTGGGGTTGTCTGTCCAGGGAAGTCTGGTTGGCATCATGGTAGCATCTGGAACCTGGTGGCTGAAAAGAGAGTTAACATAAAAAGCCAAACAAATTGTTGACCAATTGTTGGTCTGCTTCTAAATTCTGCTTCTAAGACCCCTTCTGTTGCATTGCTTGATGCTATGGTCTATTTACATAATCATTGTTTTGCCTGCACTGGTTTAATCGAGCTCTTTTTCCACTCTGCCCCCTCTCCTAGTCACATCCTGTTTTCCACTGTTTAATCCCCACTGCTTTGCAGGCTTTTTTCTTTTCCCCACCCCCTATCCTGCTTACATCCTCTTGACACATACACCTGACACTTCCACCTCAGGAGATATAAGGACAGGATGTGATTAGAGATAGATAGCTTGCACTGCATTCCTCATCAATAAAGATTGAACTGCGTCCCACTCAGCCATGAGTCCCTGGCTGTCTCTCTCCCGCCTGCGAAGCTAGACCGGCAACCAATCATGAACCTAAAGGCTGGAATAGTGCAGATGAAGAGTGGGGTGGGGTGTTCTCTGTTTTGTAGATAGCTAGTAGGCATATTTTAGTTATATTCCACAGGGCCTGTGGCTATATACTAGTTTGTTTTTTCTTTCTTTTTCTTTTTCCCCTGAGCCTGAAATCTGATATGCATGCGGATCCAAGTTATTGTCTGGGGAGATGATGTCATGGCTGGAAAAAGGACCAGAAAACTGGATCAGGGAAGAGAGTAGCTCCCTAATATGGGAAAGGGGTACAAATATTGTTGGCTATGCATGTACAAACTATTGTATTTACTGTCGAATGTAAAACATTAATTCCCCAATAAAGAAATAAAAAAAAAAAACCCAAATATTGTTGGCTGTAAACCCCATAGATTTGATGTGGTCTGGGGCCCATATTCAGCTTAGGAGCCTATGTGACCTCTGCATCCTGTAGATCTGGGCTCACTTTCTGTGGTCATGAGTAGGAACATTCCAAGCTGTCCCAGTATCAACCCATCTCCCTCAGGTGTAGCATAGAGTATGTTGTCCATCCTCCAAAGGGAGGAACATTCTCTACCGTTGTTGATCCAAGTTGAGGGCAAGGTCCTATGGGGGCCCACAAAGGGTCTATTCTGTTGTTCCTGATCATCTGTATCAGGAACAAAGCTTTATTTATTATTGTTTGAGAGGATGAGGGTATGGATCAACCTGTCAATCACCAAGTCCAGAAGAAAAGTAATTACAGGAGTTAGAACTCCCATTTTCTTCACCCCCAAAAGAATTTTGGTCCATATTCCCAGAGGGATAAACAATAGGGAAGTTTCCAATGGAGGGAATGGGACACAGAACTCTGGCGGTGGAAATTATGGAATTACACCATTACAGTTATACCCGTTACAATCTTGTAAATAAATATTAAATCACTAGTAAAAAATAAAACGTTAAAAAACTTATTACTAAATCCAAAAATGGGAAGAGGATATGAACAGAACATTCACTAAAGGAAATATCCAAAAGGGTGACTTATGAAAAAATGCTCCAAGTCATTTATTGTCAGAGAAATGCTAATAAAGATAACACTAAGATACCATTTCACCCCTGTGAGAATGTCATACATCAGTAAAGAAAGCATCAATAAATGCTGGAGAGGTGAGGGCAAAGGAACCCTCCTGCACTGCTGGTGGGAATGGAAATTGGTCTAACCCCTGTGAAGAACAGTCTGGAGAACTCTCAAAAGGCTAAAAGTGGACCTACCCTATGACCCTACAATTCCTCTCTTGGGGATATATCCCAAGGAACCAAACACACCCATCCAGAAAGATCTGTGTATACCTGTGTTTATAGGTATACACAGGTGTTCAACAACAAATGACTAGCCGTATAAGTTGTGGTATATATACACAATGGAATACTACTCAGCTATTAAAAATGGTGATTTTGTCTTTGCCTCATGCTGGATAAAGCTTGAAGAAATGAGATAAGCCAGAATGAGAAGAATGACTATGGGATTATCTCACTCATAGAAACTGAAAAATAAGAACAGAAGGGAAAACACAAAGCAGACCTTGGCCTGGATTCGGTGTTTTGCACTAAAATAAAGGACTCTGGGATGTAGGGGGAGTGTTCAGACCCTGGAACATAATGTTGGAGGAAGACCTAGAAATGTTACACTGGATTCGGTGTTTTGCACTAAAATAAAGGACTCTGGGATGTAGGGGGAGTGTTCAGATCCTGGAACATAATGTTGGAGGAAGACCTAGAAATGTTACACATGTACCAACTACTGTATTTTATTGTTGGCTGTAAACTATTAATCCCCCAAATAAAGGGTGAAAACAACCCCATTATTGTTTGAGCAAACTATTATCTTGTGAATTCCAATGAAAATCGATTGTGTTCAAAATGCTTCATGAGAAGCAGTGTTCAGTACTGGTGTGTAAAGAAAACAGGTACAAGAAAGAAAGAAAGAACGAGAGAAAGAAAGAAAGGAAGGAAGGAAGGAAGGGAGGGAGGGAGGGAGGGAGGGAGGAAGGAAGGAAGGAAGGAAGGAAGGAAACATGTACCTATTACTAAGGAACTTTGTTAATACTAGCTGACTTCCTTTCCACTATCTGTAGGAAAATAGGAAATAAAGAATGAACTAGTCTCTGCCCACTGATTACTGATTTTGACAAATCACTAATCAAGTCAGTAGCATTTCAGTTTCTTACGTAGGTCTATTTTAAGCTTTCAGGTTATTAGCATGGAAAATATGTGGTGCCAGTTCTTTGTTGTCACAGCTAACCTCACACCCACAAGGGTTTTACCATCCACCCAAAAGAACACAAGGTCAATTTAGTTAATTATCACTTGTTCATTTCCCGGTTTATTCTAGGACAAGACATCAATTAAGTGTTAAGGTTACTAAACTGTTTTCATTTTTAGTAGCACAGAAAACATGCACAGACAAAATAAGTATTCTTGTACAGGGATTTTGACTATCATAATGTTTCTGAATCATCTTCTTCTCTCCTTGTTGGCCCTTCTCTACAATAATCCTGGGTTGTTTCAGTGATATTTTTCTTTCTTTTTTTTTTTTTTTTCAGTGATATGTTTCTACAACATTTAATGCCAAAGTGTCAACAGGTGTTCAAGTGGTTAGACTAGCCTGTGAGGTCACAGTAGCATGGCTAAGGACCTGCCCCTGTTCTGGCTAGATGGTCACGTTGCAAAAAACAACACATTTGAAACAAGCCTAATGGGTGGACAAATAAGGCTCTATGTAGAGACAAAAAAAGTCAGGCTTTATAGAGGGGAGACAAAGTTGAGATACTAAAGAATCTCTGCCAGTGCTATAAGGAGTTGGTTCTTCAGCAGGATTGTGACTGACTTTATGATATACATATCTCCAACTCATACAGCTCTGCATCTAGAAAACAAAAATTGTACCTCTTGATGAGTTTACTTAAAAGTGATCACTTTGGAAAACCTTTTGATTCCAGAAATACCTTGGCATTGCCTTCAATACTCATGACACATTCTTTCGACTATAATTAGTGGTGGCAAATACCTTTTTTTTTTTTTAAGACTAGGTGTTATTTTCAGATGGTCACATCATTCAAAACTAAGAAAAAGAAATAGAAGAGACATTCTTTTGGCATAAAAATCGAGGTGCTGCTTATAACAAAGTAAATTGGAATTTCTTTTGCAGATCCAAAACCAACTTGAAAAGGTAATTTTAGCCCACCCTGTACCACCACCCTTGAGAAAGCTTTGGTAATTTGCTATCTTTTCCTCTTGCCCTTTGTCTTTTTCTATTTCTATCTGAAAGTTTACTCAGAGCTGTGAAAATAAACAACAAAATAATAAATGAGAATGTAATTTTAAAAGGATTCTGGATAATGGCAATTCTGGTATGGAGTAAAAATTTATGCTATCAGGACAATGACTTCCAAGAGTTCATTGATATAAATTCTGACATCTCTTTACATCCAAGTTTATAGACAACAGACAACTTATTTACACTTTATTTTTTAATCCTCACCAGGAAAATGAAAAACAAACAAACAACAACAACAAAACAAAACCTCTTAGTTGCAACTAGTTGGTCTCTATGTCTGCAGTGTAGGGGCTAAGAGGTACTAATATTCCTTATATAACTGAGAAAAAATAATCCCAATCTACTATGGTTCTACTACTCCCCAAGCTATTAAAATGCACACTCATCTCAATGTAAAATACATTGCACAGGGTGGGGGGTTAGATAGCATAATGGTTATGCAAAGATATTCTCATGCCTGAGGCTCTAAAGTCCCAGGTTCAATCCCCCGCCCCACCATAAGCCAGAGCTGGGCAGTGCTCTGGTGTTTCTCTCTGCATCTTTCTCTCTCTCAAAAAAAAAATTTAAAAAATACATTGCACAGAAGTGGAAGGTTATATGTCTTTTCCTCTCTAGATGCCTTTCATCTAAAACAGAAACACTAATCGGGACACCTAAAGTATTAGTAATAACAGATAATTATATTGCCTTTATTAGCTGTTATTACATTCTTAGCATAAGGTGCATTTATATTAATGCACTTAATATAACAAAGCAGGCTTGGAGTTTGCCTTTGCTTAGACTCTTTACCACAGGAGAAAACCAGATTCATAAATCAGACTCAGAAGAAAGAACATCCTTTAAAACTCTGAGCAGTGAAAAAGAGGGAAGTAAACCAGGATGAAGGTCTCATAGAGTGGCCACAGGAGTTCCATAGGTAGCCTCGGGCTGGACAAAAAGACTCTCCTCCTAGAAAATAGAGGAAAAGGTGTGTGTGGGGGGGCGGTAAATAGTATAATGTTGATGTGAACAGACTGTCATGCCTGAGGGTCCAAAGTCCCAGATTCAATCCCTTGTACCACCATAAGCCATAATAAACCAGAGGTGATCAGTGCTCTGGTGAAAAAGAAAAAATAGAGGAAACAAGTTCCTGACACTTTTTTTTCTTATCAATAAGGGTTTCCCTTTGTTACATCATAAAATTCTTGAGGAATAAACGTAAGACTCCACATTACTGTTAACATGACAAGTTTTTAATCTAGCCCACGTCACTTGGAGAATTACAGGAGTTAGCAAGCCGTTAGGCTGAAAAAGTCAAGGGGAACTGAACATTGGCATGATAAGTGCAAATATCTTCACGGAAGCTTTTAGAAGTCATTATCAGTGACTAAGTTCCGATAAAGAGTAGAGATGGATGGATGGAGGCAAGCAAAGAAGCCTCCACGGATGTCTTGTTTACAGAATCTGCTAGGGCAAAAATAATTAGGATGAAAGCACACACATTTTAAATGTAGTGCTCTTTCCATTTTCTCAAGTTGCTGTTCTACTTCCTCTTATCACTCAGGGTAAACGAAACACTAATGATTTTAAAGCCTTTTAAGAGCGTGTGTGAACACATTCCTATTCCTGGAAGGAAAATAATTCATTACAGCTTATTCTTGTGTCTAACCGCTTCCTCTCCCTTCGTGCGGAGAGGTGTCCAGAACACATTATCCGAGCTAATGCTCCTAAGACTGCATATCAAATGAATGAGGCCATCGATACTCTGCAGTTGCTCTGTTTTATATTCCAGGCTGCGGTGAATTGTAGGAGATTTAGTTTCCCGCTGGACTGGGAGCCGCTCCCACCCACCCCTCCATTCTAGGAAATCTGGGCCCAGAAGCGAGAAGGCTCTCCTGCCGAGGTGCTAGGGATTCGCGGAAGCCCGCCCGGTAGGGTGCAGCCGGTCTTGCTCGCGCGGGGATACTGGGGCCAGTCCAAGCATTTCCTGCAGCCGCAGCGGCTGCCAAGCCTGTGAGCGCGACTCGCTCACGCCAGCTGCGGCTCCCAAGTGCAGCTCAGCCCCACCTTCCACCCGCTATTCCGCAGGTCACGTGAGACAGGCCCGGGGCACCAATGGCCTACTCGCATCCAATGGAAGGGATTGTCTGACCCCCATGACGTCACAAAGCTGGCGTGGAGCGCGCCGCTCTTCCGCCCCCACCCCCCTGCAGCCGCGACCCGCTCTTCCCCACCCCGCCCACTGGCCATCCCGCGGCCAATCAGGAGACTCGGAGCGCTCCAGCCCAAATCTGCGGGCGGGGCCGGGTGGCGGCCTGGCGGGGCCGGGTAGCCAAGGGGCCGGCCTGGGGCGAGGGGTCGAGCTCCAGGGCTTTGGACGGGGCTGTGAGGAAGGAACGCCTGCTGGTGCCGCCGCCGCCGCCGCCGCCGCTTCGTCGTCGGAAAGAAGCGACTTCTCCTCTGCAGTGCCCGGTTCGTATTCCCGGCTCCGAGCTGCCCTGTTCGGAAGCCTCCTCCTCCACCCGCCCGAAGTTGTGAGCGGGCGCCCGGTGCGCGTGGGGCGCGGCGGCCGATTCCCGGAGCGCCAGGTGCGCGCGGGCGGGACGGTTCGGGGGAGCTGCTGGCGGCCTGTGTCTGGGGGGGCGGGACCCCGGCGTCCGCTGTCAGCGCCCGCAGCGGCGTGGGGACCCCGCGGGAGCTCGAGGAGGAGGTGCGGCGCGGCGCCTCCGCCCGAGGGGCCTCCTTTCCACACCCCGGGGGTCGGAGGTGACCCTGCAGCAGCGCGCGGGGAGGGGCGTGGCGTGGCGTGGCGGGCCGCGGGCGGAGGATGCCGCTCTGCCCCAAGGGGCCGGTCCCCGCGCGCCTCTGCGGGAGTCCCGGCCCCCGCACGCTCGTCCGCCCGCCCCCTCGAACTGCGGCTCAGCCCCGGCCCCGCAGCGGCTGGGTGGGCTAGTTTGCTTGGTGTCTTCCTTCTCCCCACCCCTTTCGCCCCCCTTCATCCTCCTGCCTCCTCCCAGCCCCATTCACCGGGCTGAGCGCGACCTCGCCCCTCCTCCGCTCCCGCCTTCCACGCCTCCGCCCTCTAATGAGCATCTCCGCCTTGCTTTCGATGGGCCGGTGCTGCTGTCGCTGCTGCTGCCCGCGCGGGTTGTGGATGTTGTCGGCTCCGTGTTGTGATGACAGGAGAATGTGTGTGTGTCCCGGGCCCAGACGGATTGGTAGGTATCCATTCAGCTACCTGCGTTGGGGACCGTGGCGGCGTGGTGGCTGATTTCTTGTGTGCGGATGGCTTTATTATTATTATTTTAGGTGAGATTGTGTGGAATTAAGGGATGAGGTCGGTCGACCAGGAGACAAAGGCATCCTGGAGTGGGATAGCTTTTGAGTCCCAATTTTTTTTTTTTTTTTTTTTAGTTAGGGACAAAGGAAACTCATCAAACAAGTGCTGGCTTGGGGCTTCGTGTCTTCCAAAGGTAATGGGGTTCTTCATTCCTGTCAAGAAAGATAAACCGGAGCGGTGAAATAGGTAGGCATTTTCAGAAAAGGCTGAGACACTGCAAAGACCCTTTATGCAGGGTGTTTAATGCAATGGGGTTACATAAACCAAGGCTTGAACAGATTTAATGATTAGTATAGCAGTACCCCCGCCCCAAAGCATTGCAAATTGAAAGAGCTTCGGAGTCAGTGCAGTGACAGCATTTCTAATTAATTTGTTCTATGGGTTTATTGATGGCCTGGAATCATTTTTTGGCACAGACACTGCGAAGCTCATCGCTAGGAATGGATGAGTCTCTGTTGTTTCGGATTGCAGCTCATCTTTATTAGTCATTGGCAAAATCGGCCAAATCTGCCTAGACTAAGATGTTGCATATGTAATGTGTTCGAGTCTAAATCACATATATAAGAACTTTTTAGTGAAATTGTGACTAGAAATCACATGAAAATTGGGCTCTTTTTTCACCTCACCAACAGCTGTACCGTGCTGCTGTTCTTTTATCGCTAGATTAATTTAGGAAGTTTTTTTTCAGCAAAAGTTTTGATTTCATGGGGTTTTGTTGAATCATAGGATATTTAGAAAGATAACTCAGTTTGTGAATGCTCACTTATGGTTTATGGAAGTATTTTGATGTCTAAGGGTAGCTAGCTTCATGGAGAGAATATATCATTTGTACTTGTGATGAACACTCATTAATCACAGGGTGGGGTTTTCTTGAATTCCAGTTTTGGTAGTCAAGTTGAGAGTTGGGATACTGAGATGAAATCTCCATTCATGTGCTAAGCTCCTGAATAACTGAGTTATACCGTTAATGATATGCATTGTCTACTTTCTTTTTTGTCTAGTCACATGGACTTTAAAGGGAAGATGTGATATATTTGAAGACTTTTTGCTTGAATTAAGACATTATTCAAAGCATATGCAGCTTTGAACCATTCATTATTTTGCTGTGGTATTTCATTCCTTTTGCAGTTAAGGACCAGAGCAGAAATATTGTCAAAACAAGGATTTAAGGAAAGTGTAAATTTTCTGGACTTGTTCCTTGATTATACATACTATAACGAAGCACTGCTATATATAGTCACACATAACACACACCCAAGTAATACTTTAATCCATATCTACATAACATATAGAAACACATGGATCTGGTTTTTTATTTTCCCACAGTATTCTTAAATTTTAATGTAAGTACAAATACACTTTTACATAAAGTAGTAAAGGACAGATTTTTTTCATTAAGATTGGCATCAGTTTACATTTTTTTATTGTTTGTGTTTCTTTATTTATTTAAGAAAGGAGACATTAACAAAATCATAGGATGGGGGGGTACAACTCCACACAATTCCCACCACCCAATCTCCATATCCCATCCCCTCCCCTGATAGCTTTCCCATTCTCTATCCCTCTGGGAGCATGGACCCAGGATCTTTGTGGGTTGCAGAAGGTGGGAGGTCTGGCTTCTGTAATTACTTCCCGGCTGAACATGGGCATTGACAGGTCAATCCATACTCCCAGTCTGCCTCTCTTTTTCCCTAGTAGGGTGAGTCTCTGGGGAAGCAGAGCTCCAGGACACATTGGTGGGGTCTTCATTCCAGGGAAGCCTGGCCGGCATCCTGATGGCATCTGGAACCTGGTGGCTGAAAAGAGAGTTAACATACAAAGCCAAACAAATTGTTGAAGAAGTTTACATTTTTAATAGAAGAAATCACATAAGGCATGATGTGAATTAATGTGCTTTTTGCATGCAAGCCGAGATGTGGTTTATGTGTGGAAACCAGTGTCATGTGAGCCAACATTTGAGCACATCACCTGGCTCAGACATGTATACTTAACCTTTGGATGACTTTCAGGTATTCAGTTGGAAGTGCTTTTACTTAAGTAGTTAGTCCTGATAGATTCATGATTTGTTGTTGCTTATTTAGACATCAGTCTTATTTCCAGTATTCTAGCCACTATTCCCTATTGCCCAACCTTGCCTTCAATTTTGTAGAGAAATCTTTTCTTAAATAGTGTATTTAAAATAAAGGCATTTCTGTTCCTTGGTAATGGGGCTTTTATATGAATGACTCAGTGTTCATTATAGAAGCAAATAAGAATCAGTTATTTAGTGTTTGCATTTTCTCTGCTTCCTCACATCCCATTATTATTTTTTAAAATTATTTTTCAAAAGGCTATGTAAAAATCATAAAATAAATAGCGAACACTCTGACATTTGTCAGTTTTATTAATAGGTTCAAACTTAGGATAGAATAGCTGATATTAAGACTCAAATGATTTAATTTTTCTTACTTTTGCTTACTACATTTGTTTTGTTATTTAAAGTATTTCTACAGCCTATTTCTGTGTAGACCAGCTAAATACTTTGAAGCACTACCTAGAATTTAGGGGCAATACATGTTATTCAAGAAGAAAAGAGATTTTTTTCTTAAAAAATTATCTGGATCTGTGAATACATTTATTAGACTTTCTAGGTAAATGCCCAGAAAATATTTTCAATGTTATATAGTGAGAGATAGGAATTTGTTTTATTCAGTTACAAGGCTTTACCCTTTTACTAGATTATTATTTCTCTGTTGTTTTCTGAGGGAAAATAGATTACCATTTAGTTTTATTTATTATTTCTTTTTCTCTTTTCTTCTGTCTTTATAAAGGGGGGAGAGAGAGAGAGAGAAAAGAAAAGAAAAAGAAGAAAGAAGAATGGGAAGAAGAAACTACAGCACCAAAGCTTCCTTTAATGTGGTGGGGGCTCAGCTTGAAACTGGACCATGCACATGGCAAAGCAGCATACTAAGTGAAATATTTTGCTGGCCCTAGGTAGCTTTTTTAATATAACAGAAAAAAAAAATTTCTAGGTGTAAATTCTTGGGATCTATATGGGTGGAAATAATGTTTTGGTAGCTTTCTCCTGTAACTGATAGAGGAAAATGTTAGCAAGAAAATTAAACTGAGTCCATTTATGTTACTAACAAAGCTTTTGATAGCTTCTAGAATACTGAAACTATCATAAAGAGCATCATAACATTAAACAATGAACAAAAGAACCTACATTTGATTTCAAAGCCTCACTTTACTAAGCTCTTATAAGATACAAAACCCTTGAAGCAACCTGTGATAGCGTATTCTTGGAAGTGTTTATTTACAACTTAAGAAAGAGGCTAGGGAGTCAGACGGTAGTGCAGTGGGATAAGCACATGTGGCATGAAGCACAAGGACCGGCTTAAAGATCCCGGTTCAAGCCCCCAGCTTCCCACCTGCAGGGGAGTCGCTTCACAGGCAGTGAAGCCGGTCTGCAGGTGTCTGTCTTTCTCTCCCCACACTCTGTCTTCCCCTCCTCTCTCCATTTCTCTGTCTTATCTAAAAAAAAAGAAAATGAGGCTAAAGAGGTGAACCAACTTTTCTAGGATCTGGCAAATTGGCATAGTGATTTAGAGAAACACTGTATGGCCGTCACTAGGGTACAGGAAGGGGATATTGAAATTCCTGTCTTTATTCTCTCTCTATATATGTGTTTTTCTGTATGTATTCTAATGATATTAACACTGTTTAATGTACAAATTTATGAATATGCACATATTGGGACTGCATTCTAATGCTTTTTAGGTGAGACCCATCTATAATTAATTGCTAGGACCACACCTGTGGTCTGGAAACAAGGATATTTATAAGTGGTAGGAGTTCCTGTGCGATATGGGGGAACCGCAGCTGTCTTTTAAAGGATAGAGCAGAAGGAGAGTGATTGGCCAGGTAGACTGCCACTGCATAAAGTTACATAACCTTCATTGCCTCAGCTTTCTTCAGCCAAATCTATTGTACATTCTGTACAATTTGTGCTGCACAAAGAAACGCAAAGAACAAAATATACTGCAGTTTAATCCTGGCTTCATAAATGATTGGGAATTATACATAGCAGTGTAGTGTATATCCTTTAGAAATAGTACGTGACATATGTATAAAATTCCAGCACAGGACTTAGAATAGATTCACCTGCTAAATATTTATTATTAAAAAAGGCAAAGACAGACTAAGTAATCTGAATTTAACTCTTTTTTTTTCTTTTGTGTGTGTGTGTGTGTGTGTGTATGTGTGTGTGTGTGCGCACGCACATGTGTGTAATTTGCTGTCTAGGAATCCCAGTCAGAAGTTCCAGTCTGCCACTTTTCTCTGATGCCATGCCAGCACCAACTCAACTGTTCTTCCCTTTGATCCGTAACTGCGAACTGAGCAGAATCTATGGCACTGCCTGTTACTGCCACCACAAGCATCTCTGCTGCTCACCCTCTTATGTTCCCCAGAGTCGCTTGAGGTATGCACCCCATCTGGCATATGCCACCTTCTGCAGGCCAAAGGAGAACTGGTGGCAGTACACACAAGGAAGACGATATGCTTCTACACCACAGAAATTTTACCTCACACCGCCACAAGTCAACAGCATTCTGAAAGCAAATGAGTACAGTTTCAAAGTGCCGGAATTTGATGGCAAAAATGTCAGTTCCATCCTTGGGTTTGACAGCAACCAACTACCTGCAAATGCACCCATTGAGGACCGGAGAAGCGCAGCAACCTGCTTACAGACCAGAGGGATGCTTTTGGGGGTTTTTGATGGCCATGCAGGCTGTGCTTGTTCCCAGGCTGTCAGTGAAAGACTCTTTTATTATATTGCTGTCTCTCTGTTACCCCATGAGACTTTGCTTGAGATTGAAAATGCAGTGGAGAGTGGTCGGGCATTACTACCTATTCTCCAGTGGCACAAACATCCTAATGATTACTTTAGTAAGGAGGCATCCAAATTGTACTTCAATAGCTTGAGGACTTACTGGCAGGAACTGATAGACCTCAACACTGGGGAGTCAGCAGATATTGATGTTAAGGAGGCATTGATCAATGCTTTCAAGAGGCTTGATAATGACATCTCCTTGGAGGCTCAAGTCGGAGATCCCAATTCTTTCCTTAACTACTTGGTGCTTCGAGTAGCATTTTCTGGGGCCACTGCTTGTGTGGCCCATGTGGATGGTGTGGACCTTCATGTAGCCAACACTGGTGATAGCAGAGCCATGCTGGGTGTGCAGGAGGAGGATGGCTCTTGGTCAGCAGTCACTCTTTCTAATGACCACAATGCTCAGAATGAAAAAGAACTTGAACGACTGAAATTGGAACATCCAAAGAATGAAGCCAAGAGTGTGGTGAAACAGGATCGACTTCTTGGCCTGCTGATGCCCTTTAGGGCTTTTGGAGATGTTAAGTTCAAGTGGAGCATTGACCTGCAAAAAAGAGTGATAGAGTCTGGTCCAGACCAGTTGAATGACAATGAGTACACCAAGTTTATCCCTCCTAATTATTACACACCTCCTTATCTCACTGCAGAGCCAGAGGTAACTTACCACCGATTAAGGCCACAAGATAAATTTCTGGTGTTGGCTACTGATGGCTTGTGGGAAACAATGCACAGGCAGGATGTGGTTAGGATTGTGGGTGAGTACCTAACGGGCATGCATCACCAACAACCAATAGCCGTTGGTGGCTACAAGGTGACTCTGGGACAAATGCATGGCCTTTTAACAGAAAGGAGAGCCAAGATGTCCTCAGTATTTGAGGATCAGAACGCAGCAACCCATCTCATTCGCCATGCTGTGGGCAACAACGAGTTTGGAGCAGTAGATCACGAGCGCCTGTCTAAAATGCTCAGTCTTCCTGAAGAGCTTGCTCGGATGTATAGAGATGACATTACAATCATAGTTGTTCAGTTCAATTCTCATGTTGTGGGGGCATATCAAAACCAGGAATAGTGAGTGGATTATACTCTGGAAGTGTGCAAAAAATAGATTTAAAGGGCAGATTTTTTTTTTTTAAGATACTAATATAGTAAACGTTTTTACTGAATCTTTCTAGGTATTTGCCTACTTGATATTCTAGAAAGTGAAATTCTCCAAATTAACTTAACTACAGAGTGGTAGGACCCCAAGAGTTTCATTCCGCTTAGTTTGGAAATCATAGCCTGCACTTGAGGGCAAGCCAGTTCCTTATTCACATGTATAGAATGTGATGACCTATGACATTCTCTATGTGAGAATGTCAGAATGACCTGGCTCCTAGGATCATGATTAGGCCTAGAGCAAGCATCTTGCTGAACATATTCTCTTGGTAAAAAGGAAGGAAAATCACTCTTCACACCTGCAGGCCCCTTTTGTCTTTAAAATCCTAGTGCACACAAAAACCTTATTTATTGCATGATTTCCTAGATATACAATCTATGCATTACACAGTGATACTCAAATCCAGAACTGTAAAGCCATATATGACCGAGAACCAAGCAATCAAATTTGTGTTTGTAATTATCTGACTGGAATGCTGCTTTTGTGGAAAAACAAATTGTTCTTTTGCCCACCCCTGATTACCTAATTAGAATTAAAGCATTTTCTATTTTACCACATAGTTGAAGAAAAAAAAAAGGTTTTTAGTTTTACCTACTCATATGCTGGTATTAAAGAAAAAAAAGAAATTCTTTTTGTTTGTATCAGTGAAAATATTTAATTTGAAATAAAAATATTCGGAAGAAAAAGCCTGATATACTCAACTGTTGTCATCTGTAGTCACCAGCACATTACCTTATGCAATCCCTAAGAGCTTAGCCGTTTCTAAAGGTGTGGGTAGACTCTGCTGGGAAATCATACTTCTAATTTAGTAGGAATAAGGATTTTCATTACTTTATAAAATAAATATCAAATTCGGGAATTAGTCTTAATACTAGCTAGGGGTATTTAGATAAGAAGGGAGTTTTTGTTTTCCCCTTCTTAGGCATAGGTCAATTAAATTATTTGGTTTAAAATTTACTAAATGCTTTAAACATATAGCTTATAAATAGGAGTGTTAAGATATACACATGAGAAAATTTAAAAGGTAACTATTGTGCATGCCTGATGCTTAATAGAACACTTAGTGGCATCAAGTGTCTGTGGCAGTCTCCATGATTATATGCAGTCCCTTCTAATGCTGTATCAAACTAAACTAAAATAAATATGTTCAGATTGGCTTTTGGGAGCTTATTTGGCATGCACCAAATGGCATTTTGTTTTTGTATTTAATGGTGATCTGTGTACAACTGTGCATATATTTTCATCTCTTATTCTAGCATTACTGTTAAAAGAATGCCAATGGCTATATTTGATATTCATGTAGATTATAACAAAACACAATAAACTTTCCATTATATAATTAGTTGAGAAGTCTTGGGAGTTCTTTCAGGTTTTTATAGAATATGAACCAAATGTTACACCCCTTGGATGGTGCACTGAAACATTGTGGAATTTGTTGAAAAACTTGTTCCTATTGAAAATAGACTCAGGAAGATTGCAGCTCCAAATACCATATAATATTTGTCTTCTAAATACTCCCCCCTTTTTTTTTTTTTTTTTTTTTTTTGGGGAATTGGCTTGGAACTTTTCTTCTAAGCAGTATTTTGGAGGGTGAAAGGCTGTATTGTATAATAAGTGTTTTAACAGAAACTTCATTTTGTTTTTAATAAATACTAAAGCATTTAAAGCCAATTTTCAGGCAACTGTTTGAATTTCTCTAGAGCCCCATGACCGAAGAGTTCTATATTATTTAGTGAAGTCTCATCCCTATATAGTACAGTATATGTAGCCTATTGTTATTATCAACGTAGTAATTCTTACAAGAAATTTTGACTGCAGTCTGAAAGCTAATCTATTCTTGATATAACTGACAATGCAGGGTGGAGTTGACATTGTAGAAATGAAAATTGAATGTTAGAAATCTGAATGTATGTCCACTTAAAGCAGTTGTGATTGTAAGCGGTTGTCACTGTGATGTGATGTATAGAGTTAAAAAATATGTATATGTTAACTTCCACGGTACTAAGTTTTTCTTAAACTTTATAAAATATTTTAACTTTCTTTATATTGATTTATACTATACCCATAATTTGTTAAATACAATTGTGGTATACTACAAAGTAATTGGAGAAAAACTGTCTTATAAAAGATTGGTTTGTATGAAGACACGAAAAATTTGTAAATAACAGCACAGTGACTGGTCAGAAAAATTCCCACACAAATTAAAGCTTCATATCTTCTTTCTGAACGGCTTCTGTTGATTTTTAAGTTTTTACTTATTTTTTATTTCATAGGACAGAAATTGAGAAGGAAGGAAGAGATAGAAAGGGAGAGACAGAGAATTGTAGCACTGCTTCACCATTTGTGAAACTTCCTCTCTGCAGGTGGAGATGAGGTGGTGGGGGGCTTGAACCTGGGTCCTTGCACATGATAGTGTATGTACTCAGCTGAATGTACCACTGACCCTTCTTGTGTTGGTTTTTAATAGTAGTAAGATGCATTAAATGCTTTCTGTGGTGGTAGATAATACTTAACGTCAATTTAGTGAACTTAGTTAACAAAATTCCTAGTGGGACAGCTATATAGCAAAAAAAAACATATCCTAATATATGCAATTTTTGGGTCATAAATTGGTGAGTATAAGTTATGTAAGTAAAAGCTACTAGATTGAGTAGATAAATAATACTGGTAATCTGCATCCTAGAAAGTGGACAGATGTTTCTTATTTAATTTTTTTCAGTGAATATTAACTTTTATTTTAGAACATGAAACAAGAGCAGTAGACTTGTGTGATGCAGTGAGAGTCTAGCAGCTTGCTTACTCCACTGGTAAATTGTGGTCATTTATCCTCTGTCCCATGAGCATCCATTCAGCTCTCTTTCCAGCTGGCAAGCTGTGACTTGTTTACATTCCCCTGAAAGTTCCAGAAGATGATCTGCCTTTGCTTAAATCTCCTTGTCCAGTGCCTTGTGGTCAGCATGGCTCTTCACATCTTTATGCACATGCTTTCCAAGTCTGCATGAATCATGGATGATGCAGACATGCCAGTCCACAGCTGCTCTCCTCCCTCTTGGCACAGAAGTAGCAAAAAAAACACATTCTCCAAAACTAGCTGAAGTCAATCCTGTTTGATCCTTTTTATTCATGGCTATTTTCAAATTAAGTAGGATACTGAGAACTGTTCTCTTTCCCAGTTGGCACACAACTGTCCAGCTGATGTCACCAGAACCCACCAGATTTTATTTTATTTTTAAATTTTTATATTTATTCCCTTTTGTTGCCCTTGTTTTATTATTGTAGTTATTGTTGTTATTGATGTTGTTGTTGGATAGGACAGAAATGGAGAGAGGAGGGGAAGATGCGGGAGAGAAAGATAGACACCGGCAGACCTGCTTCACCACCTGTGAAGTGACTCCTTTGCAGGTGGGGCCTGGAGGCTTGAACTGGGATCCTTATGCTGGTCCTTATGCTTTGCACCATGTGCACTTAACCCGCTGCTCTACCGCCCGACTCCCCAGATTTTATTTTTTAAAAGCTATATTTATTTAATGAGAGAGTGAGACTGATCATTCATACACTGAGTCCTGGGACTCATGCCTGCAAAGCATGCGGTCTAGCTGCTATACTATCTCCGTGGCTACAATATGCACAAACTTTAAATATGACTTTGAAATTTGGTAAACAGAAGTCCAACAAAAGTATTGAAGCTTTCCATTACTCTGGAATGGAGAGTGGGGGGCTCAAACTGGGATCCTTACACCGGTCCTTACACTTTGCATGCGCTTAACCCACTGCATTATCACCCAACCCCCAAATTTTTCATCTTTTAAAGCTAATTTTCCCTCACATGACTATGTCTTGATAGAATAAAGGTTTTTAAATTTAAAGACATATGAGAGAGAGCGAGAGAGAGGGAGTGTGTGTGTGTGTGTGTGTGTGTGTGTGTGTGTATTTGTTTCACATGGGATAGAGACAAACCAGAGCATACATCCATCACTCTGGTGCATGTAGCACCAGAGACTGAAGAACCTCGGCATGCAAATTCAACATTCTACCAGTTGAGCTATTTTCCTGGACACTTTTTACTTCTAGCTTCATAAAGTAGTATACTTTTTCCTTTAAATTCATATAAGTGAAATAATTAAGTAGTCATTTGTACAATTTAGTTTTTGAGATTCATTTAAGCTGTGTTTTCATGATTTTCCCCTTAATACCAGGTAGCATTCCTTCTTACAGATACCACATTTAATTTTAATGAGCATTTCCATTTCTCATAAAAATTTGTACTTTTAAAAAACAAATAGCAGGTTATATAAAAAATAACAGGTTATTACAAATTGTGCTGTTATGATGTCTGGTGGTGGAGAAGGACCTAGGTTGAGGGAGTGTTTTACAGACACCTGTCACAGGGAGATGAGAGGTTGTGCCCTTGTGTCAACACTGTACTATAAGCCCCAAATAGTAGTAAAAAATAAAGAAGACAATTTTGTGAGGATAATGAGATAATTTTGTGAGAGCTACCAGAGAACTGTTTATTTCTTCCACAGCAATGCTGGGAATTAGAGCTTGGGGTCTTTGGAAGTTGAGGCATGCAAATCCTGTACTCTAACTTGAGCTGCCTCCTTTCCATTCCTTTCTCATTTTAAAACTAGCTTTTAGATTATAAGGATTCAGAAGTTTGTTTTAGTTGAAGTGTACTTTTATAAAAAATATTTATAAAAAGGAAACACTGACAAAACCATAGGATAAGAGGGGTACACCTCTACACAGTTCCCACCACCAGAACTCTGTATCCAATCCCCTCCTGTGATTGCTTTCCTGTTCTTTAACCCTCTGGGAGTATGGACCCAGGGTCATTATGGGGTGCAGAAGATGGAAGGTCTGCCTCTGTAATTGCTTCCCCACTGAACATGGGCATTGACAGGTCGATCCATACTTCCAGCTTCTTTCCCTAGTGGGGCAGAGCTCTGGGGAAGTGGAGCTCCAGGACATATTGGTGGGGTTGTCTGCCCATGGAGGTCTGGTTGGCATCATGGAAGTATCTAGAACCTGGTGGCTGAAAAAGAGTTAATATATAAATCTAAACAAATTATTGACTAATCATGAACCTAAAAGCTGGAATGGTTCAGATGATGAGTTAGGGGGTCTCCGTTTTGTAGATAGATACTAGGCCTATTTTAGTTATATTCCAAAGGGCCCATGACTATACTGTTTTTTTATTTTTTTCTGAGCCTGACATCTGATATGCAGGTGGATGATGTCATGGCTGGAAAAAAGGACTAGAAAGCTGGATCAGGGAAGAGAGTACCCCCACAAATATGGGAAAAGTGTATAAATATTGTTAACTGTAAACCCTATCAGTTTGATCTTAACTGGGGCCCATATTCAGCTTAGGAGCCTATGTAATCTCTGCATCCCTGTAGGTCTGAGCTCACATTCTGTGGTCATGAGTAGGAATGTTCCAAACTGCCCCAATTTCTGGACCCATCTTCATCAGGTGGTAGATAGAGTATGTTATCCAGCCTCCCTTCAGAGCATGGAACATTCTGTACCATTGCTGATTCACATTGAGGGTAAGGTCCTATGGGGGCTTCACAAAGGGGTCTGTTGTGTTGTTCCTGATGGAGATGACCAGTGACAATGGAGAGGGATCTATTCAAAGTCTAGGCCCGTCATGCCTGTGTGGGAATCCCAGGACTCCCTGACTAGGGCCCCAGATGATGGGATGGCCTGATAGTGATTAAAGAATCATCATTAAAGCATGCCAGTCTCTTGCCTTTATTCAGCTTTTGTAGTCCTTACTCTGATAAGCTTAGCTTTTGAGTGACTGAGGGAAGTATAATAGGGAGTAGGTGAGGAGGGTATCTAGGTCTAAGTAGAAACTATTTCATTAGAAACTTTATGTTGTCTTTTTAGGTCCTTCTACTTGCTTGCTCCATTTATTGACTCACTGCAGACTATTGTGCACTTTTGCTTTCAGGTATATATTTTGCCAAAGTTATGGATACATGTGTACATATGTATGCTCTGTCTAATGGGGCCTGCTCTATATCTAGGTTTTGGGGCTTTGTTAGGAAGTGAACCAGCCAAAATGGAATTAGAGAATCCTTTGAGAAAGGAAAGGTCTCACCTGAATAATGAAGCTGAAGGGTTGACATTCCAAGCCTAAAGTCTCTGGACATAGTTCAAAGTGAAGCATGCCAAGGAACAAGTCATTATTAGAAATGTATTAACAATTTGAGACCATTGTTAAAATTCAGTTTGGTTACATGTTTGAAATCATAAGTGCTTAGATTGAAGGAGCATATACTCAGCCTATGGTTTGTGCATTAAAGTTTGAGACATTGAATCAGTTTGTCCCCTATCATGTTAATTAAATGTTATTTATGAGACTACAAGTTAATAGGAGTGTACATCAACACCCCACCACCAAAGGACTGTGTCCCCACACCCCCCCCCCCCCCCCCCGTGAAACTTGAACATCTACTCTCAACCTCCACCCAGAGATTTTTACTTTGGTGCCCTACTCCAAGAAGTGTACCTTTAACTTTGCAAATACAGTTATAGGTGAGTCTGATTTTTTTTTAAATCTTAATGGTAGGACTTCAAAACAATATTCTTTATACAAATGATGAAAAATTTATGGTAAAGAATTGGAAGGGTAAGTCCCTAAATGAGTGAATAACTGTTCTGTATGACCAAGAGAAATTATACTTAGATTCTGATGATCTTGGTTTATCACTCTGTCAGCCATGACTGAAGATGAGGAAGGAAGTGGGTAAAATACTGACTCTTAAAGTTGGAGGGGGATGGCATGACTTGTGAATGTTTCTGCTTTTATGAAATGAGGTTAAAATTATGAGCCTCCCTGTTCAGTAGTTCATTATTTGATCATGTATGGGCTGTTTTAACTTTGTCCTTGAGTTTAGCAAGAGCATCTAGGTAATTTTATTATCTTTAGTCTGTAGTTTAACAACCCAACTCTGACCTTTTTCATAAATAATAAATGTCACTATAAAATGTTTTAAGTCTTCAAAAAGCTGAGTCCTAGACAAACTGAGTAATGAAGATATATTAATGGTATTAAAATTAACTTGATAAAATGTGAAGGTCACTTCCTTTGTTTCTATCAGAATTTACTCTGAAAGCCAATCTTAATCCTATTAAATCCTGTTTGTCCGGTTCTCATGACAAAATGTATACCTTGGATTGAATCCTAACAATATACAGCATTTTATTCTAACTCTCAAGTTACAAATCTTCAAAATAAATATGAGAATGATGAAATGCATGCATTTCATGTGTCATTAATAATAAACATTAAAGCATATACTTTAGGAATCACAAAATTTATGCTTGACTGTTTAGTTCAGATTTAGAAGTGAGGTCCATTAAATTGTTCTAGTTATTTTGAATTTGACATCTTGTTTAATCCATCAAGGTTTTCACTCTTAAGAACAAAGCCCATGAGTATTCTTTTTTTTAAAAAAATTAATTTCTTTATTGGGGATCTAATGTTTTACATTTGACAGTAAATACAATAGTTTGTACATGCATAACATATCCCAGTTTTCCATATAACAATACAACCCCCACTAGGTCATTTGTCATCCTTTTTGGACCTGTATTTTACCCCCCACCCACCCCTGAGTCTTTTACTTTGGTGCAATACACCAATTCCAGTTGAGGTTCTACTTGTGTTTTCTCTTCTGATATTGTTTTCAACTTCTGCCTGAGAGTGAGATCATCCCATATTAATCCTTCTGTTTCTGACTTATTTTATTTAACATGAATTTTTCAAGG
This sequence comes from Erinaceus europaeus, assembly GCF_950295315.1. Lineage (NCBI taxonomy): Eukaryota > Metazoa > Chordata > Mammalia > Eulipotyphla > Erinaceidae > Erinaceus > Erinaceus europaeus. The sequence continues at coordinate 161,474,192 of NC_080162.1, read as the reverse complement.
TCCATCCAAGATTGACTGAAAACGGTGAAGTCACCATTTTTTATAGCTGAGTAGTATTCCATTGTGTATATATACCGTAACTTGCTCAGCCACTCATCTTCCATGAGTATTCTTAATGTCTTTGAGACAGCACAGTATTGAATAAAAAATGCTCTGGGGACTGGGTGGTGGTGCACCTGGTTGATTGCACATGTTACAATGCACAAGGACCGGAGTTGAAGCCTTCAGTCCCCACCTGCAGGGGGAAAGCTTTGCAAGTAGTGAAGCAGTGTTGCAGATATCTCTCTGTCTCTTTCCCTCTTTATCACCCTTTCCCCTCTCCATTTCTGACAGTCTCTAGCCAATAAATACAGATAATAAAAATGCTCTGCATTCACTTTATTTTGCACTATAGATTTATAATAGTACAAGACCTAAGTGGACTTTAAGATCTATTATTCTCTCCATTTTCAGAAGTTAACATCTAAATGCATATGGAGACAAGTAGTTTATCCCCATAACTCTTGTGTTATTTTATAGTTAAGATTCAGAGGTTTCTAAAACTTGGGCTAGTTTCCTAATGCAAAGAATTTATATTTGAAAGAAAAAAAATGTAACCTAGGAGATTGCTCATTACTAGACTATAGGACTTTGCATGCATGAGGCTCTAGGTTCAAGCCCAGGCACTCTGTCAGAGTTGAGTACTAGTCTACTTTCTCATAAAAATAAAAATAAGTAGGCAAATATTTTTTTTTACATTTAATTTTTATTTATTTATTTATTTATTTATTATTATTTTTTCCTCCAGGGTTATTGCTGGGCTCGGTGCCTGCACCATGAATCCACCGCTCCTGGAGGCCATTTTTCCCCCTTTTTGTTGCCCTAGTTGTTGCAGCCTCGTTGTGGTCATCATTGCCATTGTTGACGTTGCTTTGTTGTTGGATAGGATAGAGAGAAATGGAGAGAGGAGGGGAAGACAGAGAGAGAGGAGAGAGAAAGATAGACACCTGCAGACCTGCTCCACCGCCAGTGAAGCGACTCCCCTGCAGGTGGGGAGCTGGGGGCTCGAACTGGGATCCTTACGCCGGTCGCTGTGCTTTGCGCCACGTGCACTTAACCCACTGCGCCACCGCCCGACTCCCGGTAGTTTATATTTTAAGAAACTTTAAAAAAAATTTTTTTATTTAAGAAAGGATTAATTAACAAAAACATAAGGTAGGAGGGGTACAACTCCACACAATTCCCACCACCCAATCTCCATAACCCACCCCCTCCCATGATAGCTTTCCCATTCTCTAGCCCTCTGGGAGCATGGACCCAGGGTCATTGAGGGTTGCAGAAAGTAGAAGGTCTGGCTTCTGTAATTGCTTCCCTGCTGAACATGGGCGTTGACTGGTCGGTCCATACTCTCAGTCTGCTTCTCTCTTTCCCTAGTAAGGTGTGTCTCTGGGGAAGCTGAACTCCAGGACATATTGGTGGGGTCTTCAATCCAGGGAAGCCTGGCCAGCATCCTGGTGGCATCTGGAACCTGGTGATTGAAAAGAGAGTTAACATACGAAGCCAAACAATTTGTTGAGCAATCATGGATCCCAAGCTTGGAATAGTGGAGAGGAAGTGTTAGGGAGGTACTCACTGCAAACTCTAGTGTACTTCTGCTTTCAGGTATATATTTTGCAGTAGTTTATGGAGACGTGTGCACACAAGCTCTCTCTCACAGAAACTGGTGTATATCTAGGTTATGGGACTTTGTTAGAAAGTGAACCACCTGAGATGAAATTAGAGTGTGCTATAAAGCGAAAGGTCTCACCCGAGTAATGAAGCTGAAGGGTTGTCATTCCACACGTGAAATCTCTGGACACAGTCTGAGGTGAAGCATGTTGAGGTGGCAATCGTTGCGTTGGTTAGGTTGTGATTGGCGGATGCAATATTATTTGGTATGGATTGGGAGACACATACGGGAAAGTGGGCCCTATCTCAGAGGAGATCCAAAAGGCTAACAAACATGAAAAACTGCTCTAGGTCACTGATTGTCAGAGAAATGCAAATTAAGACAACACTAAGATACCACCTCACTCCTGTAAGAATGGCATACATCAAAAAGGACAGCAGCAACAAATGCTGGAGAGGATGTGCGGCCAGAGGAATCCTTTTACATTGCTGGTGGGAATGTAAATTGGTACAGCCTCTGTGGAGAGCAGTCTGGAAAACTCTCAGAAGGCTAGACATGGACCTTCCATATGATCCAGTAATTCCTTTCCTGGGGTTATACCCCAAGGACTCCATAACACCCAACCAAAAAGAGGTGTGTACTCCTATGTTCATAGCAGCACAATTCATAATAGCTAAAACCTGGAAGCAACCCAGGTGCCCAACAACAGATGAGTGGCTGAGAAAGCTGTGGTATATATACACAATGGAATACTATGCAGCTATGAAGAACAATGAACCCACCTTCTCTGACCCATCTTGGACAGAGCTAGAAGGAATTATGTTAAGTGAACTAAGTCAGAAAGATAAAGATGAGTATGGGCTGATCCCACTCATCAACAGAAGTTGAGTAAGAAGATCTGAAAGGGAAACTAAAAGCAGGACCTGATCAAATTGTAAGTAGGGCACCAAAGTAAAAACCCTGTGGTGAGGGGTAGACATGCAGCTTCCTGGGCCAGTGGGGGGTGGGAGTGGGTGGGAGGGATGGGTCACAGTCTTTTGGTGGTGGGAATGGTGTTTATGTACACTCCTAGCAAAATGTAGACATATAAATCAGTAGTTAATATGAGAGGGGGAAAATCAGTTGTATGTCTCAAAGTTTCTCAAAACAGAAACTGAATCTTTTTAATATATAGGCTGTGTATTTGATATGCGGACTCTCTCAAAAGCCTAGACCAAGTAGATTAGAAGCATCCAATAGCACAGCTATATACAAGATACTGGATACTGTACAGCAAACCATAACAAAAGGACTTTTCAAAGTTAACCCAATTACCAAATAATGTGATGATAACATTAACTATCGATTGTCTTTTTGAACCCTAAGACAGCAGGAACCTCACATCTCCACTATAGAGCCCCTACTTCCCCCAGTCCTGGAACCCTTGGATAGGGCCCACTTTAAGAAACTTTTATTGCCTCCAGGATTATTGCTGGGACTCAGTGTTGGTACTACGAATCCAGTGCTTCTACACCCCTCCCCATTTTACTTGATAGGACAGAGAGAAATTGAGAGGGGAGGAGGTGATAGGGAGACACACACACACACACACACACACACACACGCACGCACGCACACACACACACACACACACACACACACACACACACCTGCAAACCTGCTTCACTGCATGTGACGTGTCCCTTCTGCACATAGTACTGGGAATTAGGGCTTGAACCCAGGTCCTTGCACTAGTCCTTGTACATAGTACTGTGTGTGCTTACCTGGATGCGCCACCGCCCACATCATAAGTAGGCAAATCCTGAAGGAAGAAAGAAAGAAAGGGAAAGAAATTAAAGAAATTATTCCCATAGTTTAGATCTGTGGTTTTCTTAATTCATTGGAACAGACCTCAGAGACTAAATTGTTAGTCAGCTGGATCCAATGTCAATTCAGTTCCTTCAGTAAAACTTTGCTAAATTTTAAGTCCCCATCTTCATCTTCACCCCTCAAATTTCCTTACACACAGAATAGAAGAAATCTACCTTTCATGTATCTGGCTCCTGGCCCCAAAGAACTGAATATTCCATCTTCGTTTACATTATTACTCCCAATATTTTTTAAAATAAGGATTAATGGTTTAAATTCAATAATTAAATACAGTAACAAAAATAAAATACAGTAGTTTGTACATGCATAACATTTCTCAGTTTTCCACATAACAATTCAACCCCCTCTAGGTCCTCTGACATGTTCCAAGACCTGATACCTCACCCCCAACCCCAGAGTTCTTTGCTTTGGTGCAACACACCAAACCCAATCCAAGTTCTGCTTTGTGTTTTCTTATTTTTCAACTTCTTATTATTGGTGATTTAATAATGATTGACAAGACTTTAGGATAAGTGGGGTATAATTCATACAATTCCAACTACCAGCATGCCATATCCCATCCCCTCCACTGGGAAGCTCCCTATTTTTTTATCCCTCTGGGAGTATGGACCAAAGATCTCTAAGGGGCACAGAAAGTCAGAGGTCTGGCATCTGTAACTGCTTTTCCACTGGACATGGGCGTTGACAGGTCGATCCATACCCCCAGCCTGTTTATATCTTTTTCTAGTGGGGCAGGGATCTGGGAAGGTGGGGTTCCAGGACATATTGGTGAGGTCGTCCACCCAGGGAAGGCAGGCCAGCATCATGGTAGTATTTTTCAACTTCTATGAGTGAGATCGTTCCTTATTTATCCTTCTCTTTTCTGATTTATCTCACTTGACTCCTTCAAGCTCTCTCCAAGATGAGGTAAAGAAGGTGAAATCACCATTTTTAATACTTGAGCAGTATTCCATTGTGTGTATATACCACAACATCTTCAGCCACTCATCTGTTGTTGGACACCTGTGTTGCTTCCAGGTTTTGGCTATTACAATTTGTGCTGCTATGAGCATAGGTATACACAAATCTTTTTCGATGGGTGTGATTGGTTACTTAGGATATATCCCCAGGAGAGGAATTGTAGGGTCATAGGAAGATTACATCCAAGATTTGTTAAGAAAAATTCCCAAGACCCTGCATTAAAAGTCACAGTGCACTGTTTCTCTAAGCCATACCCAGTTTAAAGCCTGACTTCCTGCTGCAGCATTCACTCAGATTGCACATTCAATTTTATTATGGTACAAGGAGGTTAGTGATCACATTTAGCCTTTCAGATACCTCAAACCTTGAACACTGAACAAGAAACAAGCAGCTGAGTTAAAGAACCAAAGATGCTATCTCACCTGTGATGATTAATCAATGTGTCTCCTTGAAGGGCAGGTACAGTGTTGATTGGCTGGCAGTGTTGACTGAGAGGTCAGCCTTCTAGCAGGAAAGCTGAAGAGAATGGGAAATGTGACAAAAGACCCAAGACAGGGGGTTGGGGTGGGGAGTTAGAGAGGGAAGGGTGTCTGCTGGCAGTCTCAGCAGTGAGTAGAGGCAATAATGGGGTTAGGGAGCATCAGATCTTCTGAGAACCTTGGACCAGTGACAAGGGTGAAAACAAACAGAGGAAAAACAGTAGTCAGCAGAATAGTGGCGAGGTAAAGGTTTTTAAAAATCATTTTTAAGTCCTTTTGAAATAATGTCCTTTATGCTGTGACAGCAGCAGTTGGAATGCAAGATGATTTTTATTAGCATGACCATTTTTTGTTCGAGCTCATTAGAACAGAGGGGAAAAGGAAACCAACCATATGGAAAGGGAATCTGTGGTGCCCCAGATGGACAGTTTTCTCAAAAGAACTTTGCTTAGAAATGATTTTTTTCTTTCTCTATACCAGGGATGGGTTAAACAGCCTAATTTAGCTTGGTGAAGACAGACTTGTTATTAAAGCCCTGGTCTGGGAGAAAAGAGAATTGTGATATTAACTAGATCAGAGTGAACATTCCTAAAGCTGGGTTTGGATAGAACCAGAAAATACACAGACCTCACAGCCATAGAAACACAGTGACCACAACCACTGTTTCTTGAGCATGTACTCTGTACTCGGCCTTATGTACACTGTATATTTTTTCTCATCTGATCTTCATATTGTCTAGTCTCTCTTATATGCCCCTCTGATCCTATTCCTTAAGCCCTCTCTACCCTACTTAGTGTGTCAGGAGTCTGAGTTCTGCAGGTTGTTTGTTCCTTTCCAGTTTGCTTGCCTGTCATTTCTATTCAACAAGTAAAAACAACAGAGTATTGGAAGGAGGAAAGAGAGAGATGCTAGGATATTTTCAATTCAAGTCCTTCATATCTCAGTGTCCTTGGGCCTGCCCTTCAACCTTGATTCCAGTTCTCAGTGGGCTCAGCACTATGTTTTGCTTTGCTATTTCAGCCTTAGGGATAGCTTTCTGCTGCTCGTAGTGTCTGGATACTTCACCAGCTCTTGCTTGTTCTCACCTCCTTGATCACAACTCTGATAAGTAATCTGTTGATTTAAACAATATGGAGTGAAATCAGTTTCTTCATGGGGCCTCAGAGACCTATCCCATCAGGGAAAGATAGGACCAAGCTGGGGGTATGAATCAACCTTCCAATGTCCATGTTCAGTGGAGAAGCAATTACAAAAGTCCATACTCCCAGAGGGATAAGGAACACTTTCCTCATATTTGGGAGCTACTTTCTGCTGAACCAGCTTTCTAGTCCTATTCTCAACTCTGACACCATCTTCCCAGACAATGCTTTTAGCCCACTTGCATGTTAGTTATTGGGCTCAAGCAAAAATTACTAAAGTTGTGGGCCTCTTGGAATATATTTAAAGCAGACTTCCTAGCTTCTTCCCACACCAAGAGCCTTAGTTCCATCTTCCCTATTCTTACGTTTAGGTTCCAGATTATTAAACACTTTGTTCTGCTTTATATCTTCCTGCATTTTAGCCACCAAATTGCAGATGCTACCATGATGCCATCCTGACTTCCCTGGGCAGATGATCTCACCAGTGTGTCCTGGAACCCCACCTCCCCAGAGCTTATCACACTACAGAAAGGTAGAAACAGGCTAGGGGTATGGATTGACGTGCCGATGTCCATGTCCTGTGGAGAAGCAATTACAGAAGCCAGAACTCCCACTTTCTGTACTCCATAAAGATCTTTGGTCCAGAAATCTGGAAAGGGAGATAGAGAGGGAGAGAGACAGGGAGACACCTGCAGCCCCGCTTCACCACTTGTGAAGCTTTCCCCCATGCAGGTGGAAGCCAGGGGTTTGTACTGGGAGGGATAAATAGGGAAGCTTCCAATGGATGGGATGAGATACAGAACTCTGGGAATTGTGTGGAATTGTACCGCTCTTATCCTACAATTTTGCCAATCATTAATAAAAATAAAAAAAAAAAAAACAAGCTGAAGTCTCCATAATGAGTTTCGTCTCACTAGACTTTTTAATAGATCCCTCTCTTCACCATCACTGGTCACTTCCATCAGGAACGTCAGTATAAGCACTCTGGCGGGCTACTCCAGGAACTTGTCCTCACTATAAAGTAGCAACAGTAGCCACTGCCCCACTCTCCAAAGGAGGCTGGGTTATCCTACCCTGCCACTCCAGGAAGACTGGTCCTGAAATGAGTGCAGCCTAGAAAGTTCTCAGCTGTGACAATGGACTGTGAGCTCCAATTGACGGGCTCAGAGGTTACACAGGCTTCTGTCCTAAACATGAATATAAATGGCCCTTGGGTCAGGTGAATGGGGTAGTTAATTCAAAGATTTTATTCAACTTTGGGAGCTACTATCTGCCCTAATCTAACTGTTTAACCCGTTTCTCAACTCTGACACCATCTTCCCATACAATATTTTTGTCTAATTCCATGTTAGCTATCAAATTCAAGCAAAAAGTACGAAGATCATAGGCTTTCTGTGAATTATCCAGATTGTTACCCACAGGGACTGAAGTTCCTCTCAGTTCTTTGGTTGGTTATAGTACATTAGCACTGAAATTTACTCAGCAGTAGCATAATTCACCAGCTGTATTTGGGTGATTTTTATCAGCCATTAAGTCTTAAACCATTGGGGCCAGTGGGTGGCACACCTGGTTGAATGCATATGTTACAATGCATAAGGACCCCAGTACAAACCCCTGGCCTCTACCTGCATGGGGGAAAGCTTCACAAGTGGTGAAGTGGGGCTGCAGGTGTCTCCCTGTCTCTCTCCCTCTCTGTCTCCCCTTCCAGATTTCTGTCGTTATCCAAACAAAACAAAACAAAACAAAACAAAACAAAACAAAACAAAACAAAACAACATCTTAAACCATCATATCAGCTCCAGTCCAGCAAGTGTTTATTGGACTTTCTCACTGTTTTCAGTACTTGAGCTTTGTGGTAACCTGCCTCCAAGGTGGCTTCCAGTGTTCCTTGCCTGAATGTATATATGCCCTATATAAAACTTAGAGGACTTATCTGTGTGGTCAGTAGAATGCAGCAGATATGGAGGGGCATTCTTCCTGAGATTGGGTTATAAAAGACACAACAGCTTCTGTGTTAGTCCCTTTCAACCTCTTGGATCACTCACTCTGGGAGGATGGTCACATTATAAGAGTGACACTTCCTGCCAAAAATCATGTGAGTGAACTTGGAAAGTAGATCTGGCAGCCTCAGTCTTGTCTCCAGCCAACAGCATGACTACACCTTAGGAGAGACTCTGAGCTAGAGAAGCGACTCCAAAAATCCAACCCATCTCAGAAACTGTATGAGGAATAATTGTTTGTTGTTTTTAGACACAAAGACTTGAAGCAATTTGTTACACTCTTGAGAGTCTTACCTTTGGTTACATAGACATAGATCATCTGACTGCTTCCTAAATAGGCAGTGTCTTCAACTTGAATATATTATCTGGTAAACAGGGTATGCAATGATCAAAGAAGCCAAGATTTAACAGCCAGCTGAACTTAAAAACAAAAATAGAGGATAAGATATGTCTATAGGCAGATATACTAAGTGTGTGATTCTGTACTATTTTAAGTGAGTGAAAAAAACCAAGTTGTATAATATGATCCTGTTTATACTTGATTACTCTAGGTCTAATTAAAAATAAATTTGACTTTGTTGCTATCATAGAGACAATAAGTGTCCATTGTAGAAAATTGGAAAATATGTATAGCACGTAATAATCAAGTTCGACCATTTTCTTGCAATTCAATGTTAATTATAAGTGTTTATCAGGTGAAAATATAGTATAGTTTAGTAGAGCTAATACTGACTTAAATACAACTTGGCCTCTACATCCCAAACTGAATGTCATAGAAGTTACATTTTACCTCATTGTACCTCAGATTTCTTTTTAAAATTATTATCTTTATTTATGTATTGAATAGAGACAGCCAGAAATTGAGAAGAAAGGGGGTGACAGAGAGGGAGAGAGAAAGAGAGACACTTGCAACACTGCTTCACCACTTGTGAAGCTTTTCCCCTGCAGGTGGGGACCATGGGCTTGAACCTGGGTCCTTGTACATTGTAACATGTACACTCAATCAGGTGTATCATCACCTGGTCCCTTGTACTTCAGATTTCTTTTTTAAAAAATTTATTTATTTTCCCTTTTGTTGCCCTTGTTATCTTTTTATTGTTGTTGTAGTTATTATTGTTGTTGTTTTTGATGTCATTGTTGTTGGATAGGACAGAGAGAAATGGAGAAAGGAGGGGAAGACAGAGAGAGGGAGAGAAAGATAGACACCTGCAGACCTGCTTCACCGCCTGTGAAGCGACTCCCCTGCAGGTGGGGAGCCAGAGGCTCTATGCTGGTCCTTGCGCTTTGCACCACGTGCACTTACTCCGCTGCGCTAACACCCGGTACCTCAAATTTCTGTACAAGTACCACGCACTAACCGATTGTGCCACTGGAGCGCCATACCTCAGATTTCTTACATGTAAAATGGATATAACAGTGATACTTCATAGGATCTTTGTGAAGATTATGTAGATATAGTCTATATGCATGTATCTATAATATCTATCCACATGGTGTCCTGGATCCATTTAAAATATTATCTCCCTAGATCATTTGATATACACATAGACATTTAAAGTAAAATAAGATTTTTGTGTGTGTGTGAGTGAGTGCTGAGTTGTAACTTGTTTGTTCCCTTTATAAAGCATGACAAACTATAGCCATTAAAACAGCATATGGCACTGGCATAAAATACATTTATAGACTAATGGAACATGACAGTATAGAAAGAAATCCTTTCATACATGATAAACTGATCTTCAAAAGAAGATCAAGAACACAATATGAAAAGAATAGTTTCTCTTTTAAAAATACTTGTTTACTTTGTGAGAGATAATGAGTATTAGAGAAAAACAGACACCACAGTATCACTTAGTTCTGGCATGGGGGTTGCCAGGGATTAAACCTGTGGCCTTGGGGGGGGGGTCTTTGGCACTTGAGTTCTATGCTCTAACAAGCTAAGCTATCTCCCTAGGATGTTGACCCAATATGGTTTCTTTAGTGAAGTATGCTAGAAAGACTGGCCATCTTCATGGAGAATGAAACTGAAATCTAGATAGATTAAAACAGATTAAAAACTGAGGACAGGGAGTAGATAGCATAATGGTTATGCAGAGCCTCTCATGCCCGAGGCTTCAGAGTCCTAGGTTCAATCCTCTGCACTACCATAAACCAGTGCTGAGCAGTGCTCTGGTATAAAATAGTAAATAGATAAATAAATAAATAAATACATAAATCAAGTGATTAAAACTCTGCCAACCTAAATCCTTAAGAATGGTGGTTGTCAAGTACTGGGGGTGGGATTAGCAGGGGGAGGCAATGAGGCGGGGACGGTGAGGAAAATATGGAGCTAATTCTTCTAGAGTTTGCCCTTCTTCCGTAGCCAGTCAACAGCGTCAGGTTGAGCCTGATGTAAAGTTTCAAGACCTCCTTTGAATCTGGAGAGGTGGCAGTCGTTGACTATGTGGGTCATAGTCTGTCTGTAGCCGCAGGGGCAGTTGGGGTTGTCTCTGGCTCACCAGCGATGGAACATAGCGGTGCACCAGCCATGGCCTGTTTGATAGCGATTGAGGAGGGCCCAATCATAACGTGCTAGGTCAAAGCTGGGTTGACGCTTGCAGGGGTCTGTGATGAGGTGTTTGTTCTTTACCTCAGCTGACTGCCAACTCTGTTTCCAAGAGACTGGAACAGAGAAATTCAGTGTAGGCGTAGGGGACCAGATTGGGTGACGAGACGTCAAGCGTTGGACAGGGTGGGCGAAGATATCAGCATATATTGGCAGGTCTGGTCGAGCGTAGACGTGGGAAATGAACTTAGATGATGCCGCATCCCGATGAATATCTGGCGGGGCGATGTTGCTAAGAACTGGCAGCCATGGAACCGGGGTGGAACGGATGGTTCCAGAAATTATCCTCATGGAGGAATATAATTTGGAATCGACCAAGTGGACATGGGGGCTACGGAACCATATTGGGGCACAGTATTCTGCGGTGGAATAGCATAATGCCAGAGATGATGATCGTAGTGTGGAAGCGCTCGTGCCCCATGAGGAGCTGGCCAGTCTTGCAATGATGTTATTCCTCGCGCCCACCTTTGCTGCAGTTTTTATGAGATGTTCGTGAAATGACAGAGTGCGATCGAGAGTAACGCCAAGATAGACTGGCTGGGCTTCATGCCGGATTCTCGTATCACCAAGCTGCACATTAAGCTCACGCGAGGCCGAGGCATGGTATAGATGGAAAACAGATGATACCGTTTTTGCAGTGCTAGGGATTAGTCGCCATTTTTTACAGTAGTCAGATATCAGAGACATGTCTTTCGTGAGTGTTTCCTCGAGGATGTCGAACTTGGATGCCTGAGTTGCACAGCAGATGTCATCGGCGTAGATGAACTTCCTTGAAGAAGTTTCTGGGAGATCATTGATGTAAATATTAAATAGCGTAGGAGCCAGAACAGAGCCCTGGGGGAGGCCACTTGAGACAAGTCTCCATCTGCTAGACTTGTTACCCAGATGCACCTGGAATCTTCTGTTTTGGAGAAGAAATGATATAGTGTTGGCCACCCATGGAGGCAGGCATCTTGAGATCTTGACTAGGAGACCACGGTGCCAAACCATGTCATAGGCTGCTGTGAGATCAACAAAGACAGCACCCGTCTTTAAATTCTTCTGGAATCCATTTTCAATGTAAGTTGAGAGGGCCAGGGCTTGTTCACAGGTAGATCTTCCTGGGCGGGAACCAGCTTGGGCGGGTGATAGGAATTTCTCTGTAAGATGAGAAATACGTGACACAAAGCAGCCTCTCAAGGAGTCTGTAACACATGGAGAGGAGAGAAATTGGTCTATAGCTGGCGGCCAGTGTTGGGTCTTTCTTTGGTTTCAAAACCGCTATAATCTTCGCACGTTGCCAAACTTTGGGCATAGACTCAGATTCCAAGATGTGGGACAGGAATGAAGTGAGCTACTTCTTTGCCTCGGGGCCCAGGTTAAGAATGAGTTCTGGGGTGATGTTATCATAGCCAGCAGCTGTTCCCGGTTTAACCCTCTTCAAAGCGTCTTCCAGTTCAGACAGTGTAAAGGGAGAGATTTTTGGAGATGGACAAGATAACCGGAAGTGGGATGGCCACTCATGGGAAATTTCTCTTTTCCAGACTGGGTCGATCTTAGCACGTCCAACTTGAGTTAGGTGACTGGCCACTGAGTTTGGAGATATGGGAGGATGGGAGACGGGAGGGGGTTGGCTACTGGCACCCAGTCTGTGAAGAAGCTTCCAGGCCTTCCTACTTGAGTGGGTGAAGTTCAGACTAATGATTAAAGAGTTAAAATTTCAGTTATAGGGGAGTTGGGCAGTAGTGCAGCGGGTTAAGGGCACATGGCCAAAGCACAAGGACCATCATAAGGATCCCGGTTCCGCCCGAGCCGGCTCTCCACCTGCAGGGGAGTCGCTTCACAGGCGGTGAAGCAGGTCTGCAGGTGTCTATCTTTCTCTGCCCCTCTCTGTCTTTCCCTCCTCTCTCCATTTCTCTCTGTCCTTTCCAACAATGATGACAACAATAATAAGTACAACAAAATGGAATAAATAAATAAATAAATATTTAAAAGTTTTCAGTTATATAGGTAATAATGTGCTCTGAACCGGGTGTGCCACTGCCCAACCCAGTTTTGGTTATATAAGATGAATAAATTCTTGGGATCTAAAATACAGGCTGGTGATTACAGTTAGTAATACCAGTTTGTACACTTGAAATTTTCTAAGAGAGTAGATTTTAAGTGTTCTTACCACAAAGAAATCATAACTATGAAGGTGATGGATATGTCTGATTAGCTTGATTGTAGTAGTCATTTCAGTGACGTGTATCAGATATCATGTATATCATGTTGCATACCTTAAATTTGTTTTATTATTATTCTGAGATTAAGTAACATTTAACAAATACAGATTTCTTTTATGAAAATATTTTATTTATTTATGAGAAAGATAGGAGGAGAGAGAGAAAGAGCCAGATATCACTCTGGTACATGTGCTGTTGAGGACTGAACTTGGGACTTCATGCTTGAGAGTCTAATATTTTACCCACTGTACCATTTCCCAGACCACAAATATGTAATTTTTAAATCTCATTTTTAATTTTATTTTGTCACCAGTGTTGTTACTGGGACTCTGTACCTGTATATACAATTCACTGCTCCTGGAAGACATTTTTATTCCTTTCTTTTTGTTGGTGGAGACAGAAAAATTGAGGGAAGGAGGTAGAATGGGGGAGAAAGAAAGATATCTGCATCACCTTTTCACCACTTTAGTAGCTTCGCCCCCCCGAAATGGGGACTGGGAGCTTGAACCCCTGTCCTTGCACATGATAATGTGTACCTTTACTAGGTGCACCATGACCTGGCCCCCTAATAAATATCATTTAAAATGGTTGCAGCAGCCCAGGAACTGTCCTAGTGGTAGAACACATGCATGAGGTCCTGAGTTCAATCCCTGTCACTGCATATGCCAAAGTGATGTTCTGCTTCTCTCTCTTATTTTCCCTCTTGAATGAATCTTCTTAACAATATATTATTATTGGTACATTATAGATTATACAAAGAGATTTACTAATAAACATGCTAAATATATTTAATATCTCAATATTTTTTCTATTAAAAATAACCTAAAATGATATTAACTTGTTTGGTCTACCTATATTTTTCTCCTTTCCCCTTTTCCTTTTTCTTTTCTCCTTGCCTTTCCCCCTTTCCCTTCTTTCTTTATTCCTTCCTTCCTTTTTTTTTTTTTTTAAATTATTGCCACCAAAGTTGCTGGGGCTCAGTACTAGCACAAGCAATACACCGCTGCTGACAGTCATTTTTTTTTCCTTTTAATTATATAGGACAGACAGAAATTGGGAGAGGACAGGGAGATAGAGGGAGAGAAAGTCACCTGCAGAACTGCATCACTGCTGGTGAAGTGGACCCCCTGCAGGTGAGAAGCTGGGGCCTGAATCTGGGCTCTTATGCTTGGTTGTATGTGAGCTTAACTGAATGCCTCACAGCCTGATCCCAACCATTCTTTTTTCCTTTTATAAAAAATTTTTATTTATTGGACAGAGACAGCCAGAAATTGATAGAGTATGGGGAGATAGAGAGGGAGAGAGACAGAGAGACATGTGTAGCGATGCTTCATCACTTGCAAAAGCTTTCCCCCTGCAGGTGGGGAAGGGGGACTCAGACCTGGGCCCTTGTGCAATGTATGTAACATGAGTACTCAAACAGGTGTGCCACCACCTGTCCCCTCCATCACCATCATCATCATCATCATCATCATCATCATCATCATCTCCTTTTTCTCCTCCTCTTCCTCCTCTCCCTCCCCCTTCTTCTTCTTTTTTTTCTTCTTCTCCTTCTTCTTCTTCCTACTAAGGATTTGCTGAGGTATCATGCTTGCATGACTTTGCCACTTTGGTTGGCTTTTGTTTTCTTCTTTCAGACTTAAGGTGAGAGGTAGAGAAATAGAGAGGGAAAGAAAGGAGAGACACTGTAGCACTTCCCACTACTTGTGAAGCTTTTCTTTTGCAAGGTGCTCCTATGTGGTGGCAGGGTGCTCAGACTGGGTCCTTGCATATGATGAAGTGTGTGCTCTACTGAATAAGCTCTCAACTTCCTGTTTGGTTTCTTTATCAATGGATGAATTTATTTAAAAAAGGAAAAATTTCCATAGGCCCCAAATTTAATCCCCAGCATCACCATACACCAGAACTGAGCAGTAGTATGGTCAACAGAATAAGTAGAGGTCAGTTGATGACAGACCTGATTGAACACACATGTGAAAGCACCTGGTTTCAAGCTCTGGGTCCCTCTTGTGTGTGTGTGTGGGAGGCACTTCACTGTTGGTGAAGCAGTGCCGCAGGTGTCTATTTCCCTCTCTATCTCCCCGTTCCTTTTTGATCTCTGTCTCTATTCAATAAGAAATAAATGAAATATTAAAAAATAGTAAAGAAAAAGAATAAATACAGAAATTAAAATTTTTAAATGAAGTAAAAATTTAAGTGACAAGATGTAGCCTATTTTTCATTCTGTTCACCTTTGGTGTAGTGTCAGAGAGAATCTTCATTTAGTGAGTTGAATAATATGACCATGTGATATTATTGCTGTACAGAGCCTTAAAGTAGGTAGGTTAATACTTTGCACACTAAAATTACTGGCCTGAGACCGACCCAGTCTGTAATATTTCCCAGTTTACCATCTGCTTCTCTATTTCCCATCTTGCAGAGGCTCCCATTCACTGCCACTTTGACTATTTGGTGTACAACTGTGGGCATGAATCCCACCCTGCTTTTGCTTTATTTCTCTGGCACACCTGCTTTCTGGTGTCTGTTGGAAAGAGCAACCTGGCTGTAAAATCATACACTGAGCACTGGTGCTTTGTTGTTATACAGCACTGACTGCAGCTTCTCCATGCTGGTTCAACAAAGAAAAGCTCTAATTCCAAAGTGGGCTGGACCAAAAAATCCCTAAGAGGTAAGTAACCATGACCAACTGATTCTTTTTGGTATCCAAAATTTCATTTCTTCAGGCTCCTGACCTGATTTGAACTGTGTTTTCTCTCTGTGTTAAAATACCCCAAACAAGTACTGGAGCTCCAATTCTGGAATGGCAGAGGGAGGAGAGTCTCAGACCTGCTCTGCAGTGAAGTAGCCATGACTGGTGAAACTCTGTTTTCAAAGAACAACTATTTAATGTCTCTGGGGAGTATCCTGAGGAGATGGAGCAAGTGAAACAACAACAACTACAATAACATTTATTTAAGGAGAGTCACAACATGTCAGCAAGAATGGTGAGAATTAATGGTACTTGAGCTATTTTTACCCTTGCCTCTTCCACCTCTACCTAATGTGACCGTATCTCTCTACTCCAACTTGAAATGGCTGTGAACTTGAGGTTCCCTTCTATTGCCCTAGCTCCCAGTTAAAGACCATGGTATTTCTCCTGGAATGTGGGCTACCAGCATTTCTTCTTACCTACTCTGCTCTGTACTAAATTCCAGGTAATTGCAGAGTTTAGGGGCTCTCTTTTTTTCACTAAGCCCTTACTCTTAGAATGAGACTGTACTTAAGATGTCACAGATCAAGAATACTGGGCCCATTATGCCCTTGCTCCAACCTGCTAAGGGGGACAGTTTCCATCTGGGAAGAGGGAACTCACAAAGACTGTTCCTGCTGATGGTGTTGATCATAAAGCAGGATAGAAATGTGCTACCATTTCCCACTAGCTCCAAAGCAATGTTTCTGTGGTTCTCTCTCTTTTTTCCACAAGGAGAGGCAGTTCATAATAACAGAGATTTATTTCCAAGCTGACTTGATTTTGAGAAAGAATGTGAGGAAGTTCATGCTTAATGGTCCTCTTGAAACCAGTAGCATATGTGGCAATAAGCAATTAAAAGGAGGCTGGTAGCTTCATGGTACCAACAAACTTAACCATAGATGTGTTCGTTTCCAAATAGAAGGAATGAGAGAGATAGCTAAGAAGAACCCTCCTGGGGCTGAAACAAATTTCAAAGACTGGACTTAAAACTACTACAGTGGTTTATGCCCCAAGATACTGTCCACAAACAGTAGAGCAACCGGGGAGCCAGGTGGTGGTGCAACTGGCTAAGTGCATACTAAATTAAACTGGTGAGGAATCCAGGTTCAATCCCCTGTTCCCCACCTGCAGGGAGAAAGCTTCACAAGTGGTGAAGTGGGGCCGCAGGTGTCTCTCTGTCTCTCTCCCTTTCTATCTCCCCTCCTCAACTTCTGTATCAAATAAATAAATAAACAAAAAAAAACCCAGTAGAACAACCAATATGTAATTAGTAAGCCTAATTGCTGAGTGTGATAGCAACAGAGGTATACACAACAGAGAGGTCAGATTAAAAGTTGTCAAAGGGTGGCAGCACAGTGGGTTAAGCGCAAGGACCGGCATAAAGATCCTGGTTCAAGTCCCTGGCTCCCCACCTGCAGGGGGTCACTTCACAGGCAGTGAAGCAGATCTGCAGGTGTCTTTCTCTCCCCGTCTTCCCCTCCTTTCTCTATTTCCCTCTGTCCTATCCAACAACAATGACATCAATGACAACTACAATAATAACTACAACAACAATAAAACAACAAGGGCAAAGGGCAACAAAAGGGAAAAAAATTATTACTTAAAAAAAAGTTGCCAAAGGGGAGCTGGGCAGTAGTGCAGCAGGGCAGCAGGTTAAGCGCACTTGGCTCAAAGCTCAAGGACCAGCATGAGCATCCCGGTTTGAGCCCATGGCTCCCCACCTACAGAGGGGTCGCTTCACAAGTGGTGAAGCAGATCTGCAGGTGTCTATCTTTCTTTCTTCTTTTCTGTCTTCCCCTCCTCTCTCCACTTCTTTCTGTCCTATCCAACAACAACAACAACAATGATAATAACAACAACAATGATAAACAACAAGGGCAACAAAAGAGAAATAAAATAGCATCCAGGAGCAGTGGATTCATGGTGCAGGCGCTGAGCCCCAGCAGTAACCCTGGAGACAAAATATATATATAGTCAAAGAACCATAATGATCCTGGGTCCATTCTCCTAGAAGGATAAAGAATAGGGAACCTTCCAATGGAGGGGATGGGATACGGAACTCTGGTGGTTGGAATTGTATGGAATTGTGCCCCTTTTATCCTACAATCTTGTTAATCATTATTGAATCAGTCAATCAATAAATAAAATAATACATCTTTAAAAAATGTTGTCAAAAAGGAGTCTGTTAAAATAACTGTTATTTCAAAATGACTAAGTAAATGCCCAAACAGTTCAAAACAACTTAAAGAGACTTGACACTGTAGGAAAATATAAACTTCCCTAAAATAGTCCAGCCGAATCACTAAACAAATATACAAACTACAATAATAAGCAGTTTCAGAAAGAATCGGGAGAATGACTATTTGGCATTACTAAGGCATATCATTAAACTTTCTAATTCTCAATAAAAATTTGTAAGACATGCAGAGAAATAAATAAGTAAGTAGGGATTTTTTTCTTTCTATAATCAGGACAAAAAATTAAGGTAACTAAAACCATTTATGAAACAGCTCAGATGTCAGACTTAATAAAAATTTCAAAACAATTATCATAATAATATTTTAAGAGAATTAAAAGAACCATTCTTAAAGAAATATAGGAAGGAAATCATGGGAACAGTTAAATGATAGAGAACAGGACTTGTGTGCATGATTTCCAGTTTTCATCTTTGGCACTGCATATGCCAGAGCTATGCAGTGCTCTGCTCTCTCTTTCTCATAGAGTAAAAGTAAATAAATCTTTTAGAAAGTACATGAAGAAAAGATGACAATGTTTCATCATATAGAGATCATCAATAAAGAGACATAGGGCTGTAAGGATAACTCAATGGGTAGGTTGCCTGCTTTGGAAAATACTTGGCACAGATTAGAGTCCCAGTATCATAATGTAATGTCATAGCACAGGGATTAGCTCTAGGGCTTTGGTGTCTCTCCCTCTTTCTGTTTATCTTATCTGAATGAAAAAGCAGTTCAAGAAATGGTGAAAATGGCCATGTGCATGGCCCTGGCTCCTAAAAACAAGAAACACATACACACACACACACACACATGCCCAAAAGTTTACAATATTCAAAATACAATATTCAAATAAAAAAATGCACTGGTGTCTCAATATTTTTGAATTGATAGAAGAATCAGTAAACCTGAAGATCAAAATAGATGATACAGTTGGAAGAAGAGATTCTTAATAAAGAATTAGGAAAATAAACACCTACTCAGAGAACTATGAATTATCATTTAATGTATCAATGTGTGCATAATGGAAGTACCAGAATGAGGAAACGAGAAAGAGAACAAAGGGATTAGGAAAAAAATTAAATGATGATTGGAAACTTCCCAAATTTGATAAAAATAATCTTGAAAAAAACAAATTTTGGAAGACTCACATCCCAAGTTCAAAACATATACAAACCTATAGTTAATAAGACTGTGATACTGATTTATAGATATATAGATCAATGGAATCTGAGAGTCCTGAAATAAAACCACATTTCTTTCTTATTTTATTTTATTTTACTTTCACCAGGGTTATTTCTGGGTCTTGGTGCCATTACCACAAGTCCACTGATCCTGGCACTAACTTTTTCCTTTTTTTCTTTCTATTTTTTTATTAGGGCAGAGATAAGTTGAGAGGGCAGGGGGAGATAGAGAAGAGGAGAAAAAGATAAATACCTGCAGAACTACTTCAAACTTATGAAGTGTTCCCCCTGCAGAAGGGGCTTGAGCCTGGGTCCTTGTACTTAGTAATATGTGTGCTTCACTGGGTGTGCCACTACCTGGCCCCCTGAACCACAGATTTTTTTCACAGTTGACTATCAGCAGTACAATTCAATAATCTTTTTTAATGACGTGATATGCCTTATGTAAAACCATATACAAAAATGGACTTAACATCCAAACACAGATCAAAATGTGAAAGATAAAGCTATAAAAGTTGTAGAAGAAAATATTTATCATTCTGCTCTTGCATTATTGAAAACCCTTTTACATAGCTATTAGAAGTGCAGATATCACAAAGTAAAAAAATAATAAAGAGCTAGGACTTCATCAAAATGAAAAGTGTTTGGGCTTCAATGAATATAACCTTCATAACAGAAGAAAATATTTGCAAATTGAATATCTGATAAGGGACTTGCATCTAGTAGATATAAGGAACTCCTATGATTCAGTAGTGAAACACAAGTGACCCAATTTTAGAATAGACAGATCTGAATAAATATCCAAAAGAAAGCTATGTAGGTGACTAATAAACACAACAAAAATGCTCAATGTGCTTAGTCATCAAAGAAGTGTAAATAAAAACCAAAATAACTTTATATCCTCCATAAGTCAGTAGGCTATAATTTTAAAAAGTTAACAATGTTAACAAGATGACAAGGAAACTGGTACCTCCATACATTGCCGGTAGGGTGTAGAATGGTGCAGATATTTGGAAATACATTTGGAAGTTCTTCAACAAATTAAAATAAAGACAAACGAAAGAAACTTTTAAAAGAGACTATCCAAAAAAAAAAATTAAAAGATGCAATTATCTTACTACCCAACTCCCAAGTATGTCCAAAACAAATGAATAGGTTGCCATAAAACTCATGATATATTTTCCTGTATTTCATGTAAAAATGCATTGTGAATTTTCCAACAACCAAATATATCTCCACATAAAAACTCATATATACATATTCATGGCAGCATTATTTATAATAACAAAAAGGGAGAACTACCCAAATGTCCATCAATTGATAAGTGAATAAAGGAAATATAGTTTATCTATACAATACAAAATTGATGACAATAAGACAATGAAGTAATGTAATATATATGTATATACAAGTATATTTCACAACATGGATGAACCTTGTAACTATTATGCTAAGTGAATTAAACCAGATACAAAAAGGTGATATATTGGGGCCCGGTGGTGACACACCTGGTTGAGTCCACATGTTACAATGCAGAAAGACCCAGGTTCAAGCCTCGGGTCTCCACCTGCCTGGGGAAAGCTTTGCAAGTGGCAAAGCAATGCTGCAGGTGTCGCTCTGTCTCTTTCCTTCTCTATTGCCCCTTCTCTCTTGATTTCTGGCTGTCTCTATCCAATAAATAAATAAAGATTATAATAAAAAGTAAAAAAAAAACAAAAAGGTTATATATTTTATGAGTCAATTTATATAAAATGTCCAGAATATGAAACTATAGACACAGAAGTAAATTTTTTATTTATGTATTTATTTATTTATTATTTTTTTGCCAAAGCACTGCTCAGCTCTGGCTTATGGTGGTGCTGGAAATTGAACCTAGGGCCTGGGATCCTCAGACATAAAAGTCTTTTGCATAACTATTATGCTATCTCCCCAAAACACAGAAAGTAAATTCATGAATACCTACTTCTGGGGTGAGAACTGAGGGGAACTGAGGAGGAACTACTAATGGGTGTGTGGGTTTTTGCTCAGTCTGGTTTATGGTGTTACAGGTGAACTTGGGACTTAGGAGTCTCAGGCATGAGAGTCTGTTTGCATAACCATTATGCTATCTCCCCTACGCTGGGTGTGTGGGTTTTTGAAAGTGTTCTTAAACAGAAGGGAAAAGACAGAGCAGAACTTGGATTGGAGCTGCTGTCTTGCACCAAAGTAAAGGACTCTGGGGTGGAGTTGGGTGGAGTGGGGGCAGTTCAGGTCCTGGAACATGATGGCAGAGGAGGACCTAGAGAGGACTGAATTGTTCTGTGAAAAGTTGGGAAATGTTACACATGTACAAACTATTGTATTTTATTGTTGACTGTAAACCATTAATCCCTTCAATAAAGAAAAAAAAGTAAAAAAAAAGTTATCTTAAATTGGTGGTTGTACAACACTGTGAACATACTGAATTGTATACTTTAAATGGGTAGATTATATGCTCTATGAATTATATCTCAGTAAACCTGTTACATATACTTTACAAAACTAGTCTTATAGAAAGAGAAAGGTTGATGGACACTTTATGGAACTGGGCAAAAAACAAAACAAACAAACAAAAACCTCAGCGCTGAAAATGTAACCCTCTTCTTCCCACCTCTGCTTTCAAACCAGCTGATTTTCTTTTGAGTCTAGTGTAGATACTGCAAATGTTTGAAAATGATTTATTACCTCTTATCGCTTACCTTGCAAATTATATCTTTCTCTCAATGCTGCTGATGTGACATGACCAATATCCTAGTTTTTGTGTTTCTCCCTTCCTCCCTTTCTCCCTCCCCCACCACACTTCTTCTTCTTCTAGCGTTTGCCCTTCTTCCATAGTCAGTCAACAGAATCAGGTTGAGCCTGATGTAAAGTTTCGAGACCTCCTTTGAATCTGGAGAGGTGGCAGTCGTTGACTATGTGGGTCATAGTCTGTCTGTAGCCGCAGGGGCAGTTCGGGTCGTCTCTGGCTCCCCAGCGGTGGAACATAGCGGTGCACCAGCCATGGCCTGTTCGATAGCGATTGAGGAGGGCCCAATCATAACATGCTAGGTCAAAGCCGGGTTGACGCTTGCAGGGGTCTGTGATGAGGTGTTTGTTCTTTACCTCAGCTGACTGCCAACTCTGTTTCCAAGAGTCTGGAACAGAGAAGTTCAGTGTAGGCGTAGGGGACCAGATTGGGTGACGAGATGTCAAGCGTTGGACAGGGTGGGCGAAGATATCCGCGTATATTGGCAGATCCGGTCGAGCGTAGAAGTGGGAAATGAACTTAGATGATGCCGCATCCCGATGAATATCTGGCGGGGCGATGTTGCTAAGAACGGGCAGCCATGGAACCCCACCACACTTATCCCTGTCTTTCCTCTTTCTACCTCAGCTCTGGCTTATGGTCTTGATTTCCTGAAACATTTTAAAACTCATTTATACCATGAAGCCCTTTCAACAAATTCTTTGATGAACATTAGAACAACTTCTTGCAGACATCTTACAAGATCCTTTGCTGTTATTTGAAGATTTTTACATATTGAATTTGAAAATGTTTATGTCTGCATTCCAAGTACAGCATTTTAAAGAAATGGTTCATAGATAGTTCTTGTTTATTTGTGTGCTGTCTCTATTGCTTTTGACTACCTCTTTGTAAACTTTTGGAATTCAGCCTTTAGAGTAAGGAGCTTTGTACTCATTATAATTGTATTCTTAGAAACCTCCTTGCATAAAAATGTTTAATTTCAATTGAACAATAACAGGTAGAATATATTCTTCTGTCATAGTTTGTAGAATATTAAAAAGCTTACACATGATTGACCTGAAGTGGCAAAATAGAAGTATTTGAAATAATTTTTAAAAATATCATTTCCTCAATTTAAACTGTCAATAAAAATCAAGAAATCAGCCTCTTTATATATAAAAATATTATATAAATATTATGGTAATATTTATAAAAATTACAAAATTCCACAATACAGTCTCAATGAGGGTTCATAGTTGAAGATGTTTAAGTTCCAGGAGCATGTAATATCTTTTCATTTTTTCATATTTTCATATTTTTTAGTATTTCCCTAAGGAATGACTCATAATCTTCAGTGTATAAGTCTTCTGTTTCTTTTGTTAAATATATTCCTAGATACTCCTTTCTTCCTTCCTTCCTACCTTCCTTCCTTCCTTCCTTCCTTCCTTCCTTTTTTTTTTTTCTTTCAGGAGGGTTATCTCTGGGGATTGGTGTGGACACTATGAATCCACTGCTCCTGAAGGACATTTTTATTTCCCATCTTATTGGATAAGACAGAGAGAAACTGAGGGGGAGATAGAAGGGAGAGAGAAAGATCAACACCTGCAGCACTGCTTTACCACTTGTGAAGTGTCCCTCCTGCAGGTGGGGAGCTGGGGACTCGAACTGGATCCTTGCGCTTAGTACTATGTGTGCTTAAGCGGGTGCACCAACTCCTAGCCCCTGGATTTTCTAGTACACTGTCATACCTGCAAATAGTGACAGCTTTACTTCTTCTCTTCCAGTATGTATTCCTTTTATTCCTTTCTCTTGCCTGACTGCTATGACTAGGACTTCTGAGACTATGTTAAGTAGTGATGATGGTGAACAGTCCTGTATGGTACCTGATGTAAGAGGGAATGCTTACATGAGTACGATAGTCTGTAGGTTTGATGTATATAGACAAAACTAGACAGAGGAAATTTCCATCAACCTCTATTTCGCTCAATATTTTGATCATGAAAGGGTGTTATCTTGTCCAAAACTTTCCCTGCATCTATTGAACACAACAATGTGGTTTTTAGTTTTCCTTTTGTTGATGTGGTGGTTTATAATTATTAACACATATATTGAACTCATCTTGAATCCCTGGGATTAATTCTACTTGGTCATGATGTTGCTATCTATTTAATATACTGTTTTTTTTTTCGGTTTGCTAGCCTTTTGTTCAATATCTTAGCATTTATGTTCATCAGGGTTGTTGGTATGTTGTTTTTTTTTCCTGATACCTTTGGTATCAAAGTTATATTGGATTCATAGAGGGTATTAAGGATGTATTCCAACAGCCTTTATTTTTTGGAAGAGTTGACAGAGTATAGGTAGTAGTTCTTTCTTAGAGATTTTGAAGAATTTATTTGTAAAAACCATCTGAACCTGAAATGTTGTTATGGAGGTTTTTGATAACTTTCTATTCCTTTGATTGTAATTGGTCTTCTCATGTTTTCTAGTTCCTCCTGGTTCTGTCTTGGGAGATTATATGTTTTTAAGAATTTATCCATTTCTTGTAGGTTTTCCAGCTTGGTGGCATATAGTTGTTTATAGAAGTTTTGTATGGTACTTTGGATTTCTGCTTGTAATTTCTCTTCTTTCATGTAATATCTTATTTATTTGGGTTTTCTCCTTTTCTTTTTCCTCTAGTATGTCTGACTTGTTTCTCAGTTTTCTTTACCCTTACATTAACCAGCTCTTGATTTCATTGATTTTTAAAAATTTGTTAATATTTATTTACTTATTATTGGATAGAGACAGAAATAGGGAGAGAGAGAGAGAGAGAGAGAGAGAGAGAGAGAGAGAGAGACCTGCAGCCCTTGCTTCACCACTCGTGAATCTTTCCCCCTGCAAGTGGGGACCATGGGTTTGAACATAGATCCTTGTGCACTGTAATGTTTTGCACTTACCAGATACCTGGCTCCTCATTTATTTTTTTTCTATTTTTCTTCAGTGGTATTGATTTCTGCATATATAATATATAATATTTAATATGTAATATGTAATATATATATAATTTTTAAAATTTCACCGCATCTGCTTGCTTTGGGTTTCTGTTGTTCTTTTTCGAGTTCCTTGAAGTGCAAGTTCAAATAGTCTATTTGAGCTTTGCTTGCTTCCTGATGTGTGCCTGTTGGCTGTGAATTTCTTTCTTAGGACTCCCTTCACTGTATCCTATAGGGTCTGGTAGCTCATTTGTTTCAGTTTTACTCATATTTCTAAAAATTTAAAGGAACCAAAGTCACAATTCACTGGCAAGGTTTAGTCTTTTAATCAGATAGAGACAGAGAGAAACTGAGAGGGAGAGAGAGGGAGAGAGGGAGGGAGGGAGGGAGGGAGGGAGAGAGTGAGAGCAGGCACCTCCAGCACTGCTTTACCACTCCTGAAGCTTGCCCTGTGCAGGTGGGGACTAGGGGCTTGAACCCAAGTCCTTATAGTGTATGTGCTGATCTGGGTGCGCCACCACCCGGCCCCTCATTGATAACGTTTAAACCCTCTGAAAGATGAGACTGGCTTTTGAGTGCTGATCTATGTATCTTGCACGAGGAGGTGATTTGTAAAGATATGTAACTTAGTGGGAAAATTGTCAGTCTCTTCTTTGCTGCACCATCAGCACTCAGGATGCCGGTACTGAGGAGGCTAATGTGAGAAAGCTAGTTACTATCAGAAAACTTGGGTGCAGGAGCCCAGGGGGTGTTTTAGCAGACAAAGCATATACCCTACCATGAACCTAGTTTTGGGTTCGATCTCTGGCACCAAGTAACACACAAAGTATGAAAAAAAGTATCAAGGGAACTCTGAGGATAAGGGAGTGGTGCTTTAGCATCTCTGTTTTTTCCCACCTCTTCTTCCTTCTCCTCTCTGAAAATATAGGGGGGAAATCAGGGCAGGGAGGTGGGTCAGGAGTATTGTGCTTGCCCTAGATTACATTCCTTGGCACCACTTATAAAGTTGGGTACAAAATTTATATTTGATCACTTTGAGAGACCGTTCTACCCAAGTTCATTGGCATGTCTGCTCTGAACCTACTATGTTTTTCTACTCAAGATCACCTTTGCCCATAATCAGACAAAGAAATCATTGTGTCTTGCCTCAACTAGATTCCTTTAGTTACTAAAGAAGTTTACTTTCTGAAGAAATTATTATTTTTTTCTTTCATGGCAAGCTGAGCTTCATCTCTCTCAGCAAATAAGACATTGAACTCTAAGTCTGTGAGAAAAGAGATGGCTAAGGCTGAAAGGCTGCTGCCAGACTCCAACCTCTGCTTTCTCTTTGATTTGACTATTGTCTAAAACCCAGGGCAAAGCAAAAGGTGCTTCCACCATCTTTCTGCAGAGATGCTGCATGGCTCTCTCAGCATCAGTGAACACCAAACACACAAACACTGCCAACTTCTCCAGTGCTATCAATAAATTCCAAGATACACCAAATAGTGGAGAGCAATTCACCTCAGCATGCAA
This sequence comes from Erinaceus europaeus, assembly GCF_950295315.1. Classification (NCBI taxonomy): domain Eukaryota; kingdom Metazoa; phylum Chordata; class Mammalia; order Eulipotyphla; family Erinaceidae; genus Erinaceus; species Erinaceus europaeus. The sequence continues at coordinate 161,447,909 of NC_080162.1, read as the reverse complement.
TTTTAAAACACAGTGCTCTCAATATAAATATAGACACTAAAGGAAAGCAGTATTAGATTTCAATTGTGGTGTAGAAATATATGTTATGTAAGATTTTTAACTATCATGCTCCATCCTTTTTTCTCAGGGTGACTTTGTCTGGCTCTCTTTGACTTAAAAAGGAGTTTTGTTCAAGAGAGTGGAGGACACACCCTCAGAAGGTAGAAGAAACAGCAGTAGACATAGAGCTGGGGAGAGAGTCACAGGCAGGATGCAGATGAGTTCTTTGTGATTCAGGGGGATCTTTAATTAAAAAAAATTTTTTTTTTAAATTTTTTATTTAAGAAAGGATTAGTGAACAAAAGCATAAGGTAGGAGGGGTACAACTCCACACAATTCCCACCACCCAATCCCCATAACCCACCCTCTCCCATGATAGCCTTCCCATTCTCTAGCCCTCTGGGAGCATGGACCCAGGGTCGTTGAGGGTTGCAGAAGGTAGAGGGTCTGGCTTCTGTAATTGCTTCCCCGCTGAACATGGGCGTTGACTGGTCGGTCCATACTCCCAGTCTGCCTCAGACACACCCTCAGAAGGTAGAAGAAACAGCAGTAGACATAGAGCTGGGGAGAGAGTCACAGGCAGGATGCAGATGAGTTCTTTGTGATTCAGGGGGATCTTTAATTTTTTAAAAATTAAAAAAATTTCCTTACTGGGGGACTAATGTTTCATAAATGACAGTAAATACAATAATTTATACATGCATAACATTTCTCATTTTTCCACACAACAATACAACCCCCAAGTGGGATTTTTTTCTTGATTAATTTTTCTTCTAGTCAATGACTTCTATGGAATTCTGAGAGATTCAGAACAACTGCTGTACCTGCCCAATTATGTAACATCTATGTACCTACTATGCACCAAGAATAGATTTTATTTCTAAAACTAAATTTCAAACCAGTTGATAACTTTTAAGCCCTCTGAAAGATGGGATTGGCTTTTGTGTGCTGACCTATGTATCTTGCAGGAGAAGGAGATTTGTAAAGATATGTAACTTAGTGGGAAAATTGTCAGTCTCTTCTTTGCTGCACCATCAGCACTCAGGACTCCAGTTCTTAGACAAGTACAATAAAATTGCTCAACTCCTAGATATTATCGTATTTACCACTAGGTTGTATTTAGTCAGAGTGGACAAGCTTAATAAATAACTGTGTGATCTTTTCTCTCTCTATCCCACTAGTTCTCTAGTTTGGACTCGAAACAGAGAGAGGTAGTGGATTCCAACTGAAGCCAAACAATGTCTGAAGCTTCTGAGAAGGGAGTGAAACAGATCATGGGATGCTGATGTACCCATATGTCAACAAATACATTATAAACCACTAACCCCCTCAATAAAATAAAAGTGAAAAAAAAAAGAATAACCCTTTGCTTATCATTGTGTAAGACCTTGGTCTTGTCCTCTGATAACATGTGTGGATTACATTTATAATATTCATGTGTTTTGACAATAGGAAGGACAGAGGACTTTCTTCCAGCTGAGTTAGATATCTCCCTAAATGTTTCACTTATAATTTCTATGTCTATCTCATTGGTCAGAACTTTGTCATTATGTCATATGTACCTGCAATAGAGAAAGTAGTCTTTAAAATATTTTATTTATTTATTTATTGAACAGAGACAGAGAGAAATTGAGAAGGGAGGGGGAGTAGAGAAGGTATGAGAAAGAGACACCTGTAGCACTGCTCCACTGTTTGTGGAGCTTTCCCCCTGAAGGTAGGTGCTTGGGGGCTTGAACCTGGATCCTAGTGCATTTTAACATATGTGCTTTACCACATCACTTCCTGGTCCCTGAGAAAGTAGTCTTTAAGTGCATAGCTCCTCTGATTCCTAGGACCCTGTCTTGCTCTATTCTTAAAAATATACATCAGTATATTTTATGAAGGATCTCTGGGTCAGAAGATTTTTTGAGTGTTGAGGTCAACCTAGATATTTTCTTTCACTGTCCCTCTAGCCTGTATTTTTGCCACTCCCTCTATTTTGACTTCTTTCCAATAGCCTAAAAGCATACTACTCTAAGAGCTTCAATAGCTTTAATTTCTTGGTCCTGAATACTTCCTCATCTGCCATGACAACATTCTCTTTTTTCCTGATAAAGGTTTTAGAAAGAAAAAAAAAAATCTCATTTAGCTTTACTTTCCTGACTCCTCATCCTCCTTCATCCACTTTCATCAAGCATTTGTTCCCTGTGCCACACTAAACCTGCTTCCACAGGCTTTTGCTGATCTTTTAGATATTATATTCAAATCAACTATATCTTGCACAAAGCAAATATTTAATAAGTTATTAGTGAATTATTTGGTTTGTTTGCTGTTTTTATAGTCTTTCTGAGGACAGGAATTTTTCTATTCTTAATTACACATGTATGTATATATATATATACACACATATGTATACATATATATGCTACCTTAGTTTCTTTATGGACTAAAAAGTTTCCTTTTCACAAAAACCTAATTCTCAGACATCACTTTACTTCTGGGTAGAAAAATGTATTGTTGAGTCGGGCAGTAGCACAGTCGGTTAAGTGCACATGGCACGAAGAGCAAGGACCAGTGTAAGGATCCCAGATTGAGCCCCCAGCTCCCCACCTGCAGGGGAGTCGCTTCACAGGCTGTGAAGCAGGTCTGCAGGTGTCTATCTTTCTCTCTTCCTCTCTGTCTTCCCCATCCCTCTCCATTTCTCTCTGTCCTATCCAATAACGACAACATCAATAACAACAACAATAACTACAGTAATAAAACAACAAGGGCAACAAAAGGGAATAAATATAAAAAAGGAAAATGTTAATTTAAAAACAACTGGCCTATAAAAACACTTGAAATAACCCTTTTGTGGATTCATGTCTGTTTATTCAAATCTCCCTTCAATTTAATAGAAAAAAGAGGCATTGGACTTTTGTTGCTGTTAATAAAATAATTAAAAAATTTTTTTACTGCTTCTAAAAAAGCAACAGTCACAGATAGCATAATGTTTTTGCAGAGACTCTCATGCCTGAGCCTCCAAAGTCCCAGGTTCTGTTCTATACCATCATAAGTCAGAGCTGGTCAGTGCTGTGAGAAAGAGAGAGAGAGAGAGAGAGAGAGAGAGAGAGGCGACGAACACACAACAGTCAGTGGCAAGATGTTTATCTGACTCAGAAAAGAAAGTCACAATTTACTCATTTTGAAACTCCTGGGGCCAGATACTGGCTTACACACACATCACCATGCATGAGGACCCAGATTCAAGCCCTTGGTTTCCAACTGGGGTGTGTGTAGTGGGTGGTATGGTGGAAGTTTATGAGTGGTGGAACAGTGCTGTAGGCTTCTTCTTCTCTATTTCTTTCTCTCCCTCAATATCTTTCACCCTCTATAAAAAGTTGACTGCTGAGAATTGTGGAGTCATGCAGGTACTATGCCCCAGCAATAAATTTTGACTAGGAAAGATATAAAGAAAGGCCAATTCCCAAGGGGGAAAATACCAATAGCATACTTGAAAATGTATTTTCTTTTTGGTCTGTACCTCCAGTGGGGGGAAAATGTTAGGGGAAGATGACCAGACAGCTCTGAACTCCAATTGCATCTGGACCCGGAGGAAGAAGAGGAAAAAAGGAAGGGCATTTGGAAGTAATAACAGCTATAGGTGTGACTTAGAAAGGAAGAGAAGACAAGACCATAGGGGAAAAAAAGGGCAAATATATACATAAATATAGATAATTGTAGAAATAATAGTCAACCCATGTCCATGGCCTTAGGAGAACTGCTGCAGTTTCCAATGGAAAGAAGGGGACACAGAACTCTGGTGGTGGGAATAGTGTGGAATTATACCCATTATCTCATAATTTTGTAAATAAATATTAAATCACTAATGGTAATTTTAAAAAAACATTTAAAAGAGAAAATTCATTTTCTGTTATGCTGAGTCCTCTTAATACTTTTAAAAAGATTATTATTTTTTAATTTTTTTTCTTTGGGGAGATTAATGGTTTACAGTCAACAGTAAAATACGGTAGCTTGTACCTGTGTAATATTTCTCAGTTTTCTACAGAACAATTCAACCCCCTCTAAGTCCTCCTCTGCCATCATGTTCCAGAACCTGAACCCTCCCTCCACCTGAGTCTTTTACTTTGGTGCAGTACACCAAACCTCTTAATACTTTCTTAAAACATGGGTCTAGCTATTCTTGAACTTCAGTTTTTATTTTAAGCCAGGGATCATAATGTCTCCAGTGTATGCTTTGCTTTCTGTGAGCCTCTCCTTCTTGCTTGGTTTATACATGATGCTTGCTCTTCCTCAAGGACCCAGGGCTGGGACATGGAAGCTGGGATGGTGGATGAGGACTGCCAGCAGGATGTAGTTACACTGCCCCATTGTGGAAGATTATTTCAAGTGCTGTTACATCTCTCTCTTCATGCTCCCTTAAGAAATCACAGGGATGAAGATCAGTTTCTGAGTGGGGACTTGGCTTTACGGGGTGCCACAGTGTGTTTTCCAGTTCTAGATAGTTTCTTCTATGGCAAAATAACCCCCTGGTCAAGTTGTTATGTGGCATAAAATAATATATATATGTATATGTGTGTGTATATGTATATGTATATGTATATGTATATGTATATGTATATGTATATGTATATGTATATATCCTCTTCCAGGTCTTGGAGAACATATATGGGAGTAAAAATGAACACCGGAAAAGCTTTAGTAAGTGAGCCCCACGTGCCATTTCTGAAGATCATCCGCAGCAAGAAGGAAACAACTCCCAAGGAAGAAGTTGGTCAGTTTAAATTTTTTAAAATTTTATTTATTTATTGATAAAGACAGAGAATTTGAGATGGAAGTGGGAGATGAGAGAGACCTACAACACTACTTCACTGCTCCTGAAGCTTCCCCTTTGCAAGTGGGGATCAGGGGTTGAACTCATATCCTTGCACATGGTAATGTATGCTCAACCAGGTGCACCACCGCCGAGCTCTGAAGTTGGATACCTTTTTTTAAATTAATATATATATATATTTGCCTCCAGGGTTATTGTTGGGGCTCAGTGCCTGCACCATGAATCCGCTGCTCCTGGAGGCCATTTTTTTTTTCCCATTTGTTGCCCTTGTTGTTGTAGCCTTGTTGTGGTTATTATTGTTGTTGATGTCACTCGTTGTTGGATAGGACAGAGAGAAATGGAGAGAGGAAGGGAAGACAGAGAGGGGGAGAGAAAGATAGACACGTGAAGACCTGCTTCACTGCCTGTGAAGCGACTCCCCTACAGGTGGGGAGCCTGGGGCTCGAACTGGGATCATTACGCAGGTCCTTGTGCTTTGCGCCACTTGCGCTTAACCCACTGCACTACTGCCGGACTCCCTAAAATAAAAAATATTAACAAGGCCACAGGATAAGAGGGGGTACAATTCCACACAATTTCCACTACCAAGAGTTCCACATCCCATGCCCTCCCTCCCTTGAAAGCTTTCCTATTCTTTATCCTTCTGGGAGCATGGACTCATGGTTATTATGGGGTACAGAGGGTGGAAGGTCTGGGTTTTGTAATTTCTTCTCCACTGAACATGAGCATTGACAGGTTAATCCATACTTCTAAACCTATTGGGGCAGGGCTCTGGAAAATAGGGGTCCAGGGTCATTGGTGAGTTCCTCTGTCCCGGGAAGTCAGGTTGGCATCATGATAGCACCTTCAACTTGGAGGCTGACAAAACATTAAGATATAAAGCAGAACAAATGGTTTAATAGTAGGGAACCTAAATACAAGAATAAAGCAGATGCATTTTGGGATCTCCATTTTGGAAAAAGCTAGGAGATCTAATCAGCTGGAGTTTGTTTATCTGCCAAATTTGTAAGCAGAGGTTGCAAATTTGGGACTTATAAACCCAATCTAACTCTCAGTCAGGTTGCATATGGCTGATATAGCATTGTTTGTATTCATTTTAATTTTTTTAAAGATTTACTTATTTTTGTGAGAGGGAGAGACGACCAGAGCACTTCTCCACTCCTATATATAAGGTGGTGGAGATTACACTTGGAGCCTCATGTTTACAAATCTTGTATTCTATTGCTTAGCAATATACCCAGCCCTTATTATTATTATTATTTTAATTTCTAAAACATAAGTATTAAAATTTTGTAGATTTTTGAAGATTTTGTATGAAAATCCAGACTTCTGGCACATTGATAGTCTACTCCTAGATTGTAGAAATTGTTTTGAACTGAGTAGTTAATCTTACTTTTAGATGGGAGTTTAAAACTGTTTTTTTTTTTTTTTTTACAGTCCTCACTTCTAATTATCATCCAGTTCCTTCCCTCGTTTATAATCAACCTGCTGTGTACCTGTAGGCATTTGGGCTTAGGGGCCCTGTTGCAAACAGCTGGAGATGAGGAAGGAGGCAGAGGTTTGAGGAAAGACTTCCTAGAGCAGAACTTGGTCCTTGAAGAGTGATAGACTCTCTTTTAGCTAAGATCAAGTGTGGAAACTGAGTGGAAATTTCTGTGGTAAAATAGAAAGACAAGGACACTACAGGCAGGATAGGTAAAGAAAAGATGTCGAGTTCTGGAGGTTATTAGGAAGGCTCAACTAGAACTTTAAGAAAGGCTGGAGCAGTCTTTCAGAACAACATTGAGTTTTGGCAGACTTCAGTTCTAGTTTAGGCTTACCATATATCATCTATGTGACCTAGAGCAAATAATCTAGCTTTTCTGAGTCTCAATGCTTTTTATTTGTGTAACAGAAATAAAATCTCTGCCAAGATTCATTCTCCAGCACCACCATAAGCCAGATCTGAGAAACAAGTAAAAGAAGCTTTGCTATATTGTTGTGTATTTACTAAAGGGTAATGTTGACATGCCATAGTACACATATCATAAATATGAAGAGGATTTTAAGGAATTGAAGACATCCATGTGACCAGATTCCATCCCAAGAAACTGAGGATAGTAGCTCTCCAAGTATCTTCTCTTGTGTTCCCGTCTAATATCTGGCTGTCCCTCCAAACTCATCTGTACCCTGATTACTAATTGCAGATTAGTTCTACCTGTATTTGTATGTTATGCAGATGAAATCAGACAGTAGGTATGATATTTTCTTAGCTTCTTCTATTAAGCCTTACATTAGGATAACAGGGTTATGATTATATGAAGGTTATGTGAGAATAAAAATTACACAATGTGTGGTTAATCTATATTGTTGCATGAAGTTGTAGGATAGTTATTTACCACCTAACAAAAAAGCTGGTTGCCGACAGACTGCATGTTTAAACCCCAGTCTGTAGTAGTCTATACTATCTACTGTTATGTAAGTACACTCTTACAGACTCACAACTACAAAGCCACCCAAGGGTGCATTTCTCAGAATATTTCTCAGTTAAGCAGTCTATGTTTGTAGATAATTTCCATTACTGCATGTTCTTTGTATAAATACTCCACCATTTATTTTTTTCTTAGTTGATAATTTAGGGAATTTTTTGGTTTAGGTTTTTGGGCATAGTATGGTTTATGAAAAGTCTAGTTCTAAGTTCAAGGAGATGTTTCATGTTATCTTTTCAATGTCCAATTATTTTACTTTTTAAAAATTTTTTAAAAATTTATTTGTTATTGGATAAAGATAGAGAGAAATTGAGAGAGAAGGAGGAGATAGAGAGGAAGAGAGACAGAGAGACAGACACCTGCAGACCTTCACAGGCAGTGAAGCAACTCCCCTGCAGGTAGGGAGCTGGGGGCTTGAACCAGGATCCTAACTGGTCCTTGCACTTTGCACCATGTGCACTTAACCCGCTGTGCTACTGCCTGACTCCCCAATTATTTTACTTTTAATTTAGATCTGTGAGTCATTTGAAATTTATCTTTATTTATGATGAGAGGTAGGGGGGTAAAGATACATTTTTTTTTCCATATAAGAGATCCAGTTGACCCATCATAATTGAAAAGATTATCTTTTCCCTTCTGATAGGGATGTTGCACTTTACCTTTTATCACAAATTAGGAGAGGTCTGTTTATGTGTAAGCTTATTTTGTATCATGTATATTCTACTCCACTGATCTGGTAACATTATAGGAAAATCACAATCTGAATTGTTATGGCTTTGTAATAGGCTTTAGTGTCTCTGAGTTTAAATCTTCCAGGATTATTCTTTATCTTTTTTTTCTTCTTCCCCAAATATTTCATTTACTGCAGCTGGGAAGGTGGTGCAGCGGATGAAATGCTGGACTCTCAAGCATAATGTCCTGAGTTTAATTTTTTTTTCCTTCCAGGGTTATTGCTGGGCTCGGTGCCTGCACCATGAATCCACCGCTCCTGGAGGCCATTTTCCCCCCTTTTTGTTGCCCTAGTTGTTGCAGCCTCGTTGGGGTTATTATTGCCATTGTTGACGTTGCTTTGTTGTTGGATAGGACAGAGAGAAATGGAGAGAGGAGGGGAAGACAGAGAGAGAGGGGGAGAGAAAGATAGACACCTGCATACCTGCTTCACCGCCCGTGAAGCGACTCCATTGCAGGTGGGGAGCCGGGGGCTCGAACTGGGATCCTTACGCCGCCGGTCCCTGCGCTTTGCGCCACGTGCGCTTAACCCACTGCGCCACCGCCCGATCCCCCTGAGTTTAATTTTTAAAAATTATTTTTATTTATTTATTGGATAGAGACAGCCAGAAATTGAGAGGGAAGGGATAAATAATGAGGGAGAGTGACAGAGAGACACTTGCAGCCCTGTTTCACCACTTGCAAAGCTTTGCCCCTGCAGGTGGGGACTGGGGACTTGAACCTGGGTCCTTGTGCATTGTGACATGTGTGCTCAATCAGGTGCGTCACCACCTGGCCCTTCTGAGTTTAATGTTTCTCTTCTCCTCTCTCATTCAGAAATTGTTTTAAAATTTAAAAATTACATTTACTGTTCTTTATCTTTTTCATTATCCCCATGAATTTTAAAGTCAATACATCATTTCCTGCATTCCTGAAGTGATAGAAATAAATGCTTTAGATATACATCACATTGCGGGGGGCGGGTGGTGGTACACCTGGTTGACCGCACATGTTACAATGTGCAAGGACTCAGTTTGAGTCCCCAGTCCCCACCTGCAGAGGGAAAGCTTTGCAAATGGTGAAGCAGTGCTACAGGTATCTCTCTTCCTCTCTATCCCCCCTTCCTTCTCAATTTCTGGTGGTCTCTGTGCAATAAATAAATAAAGGTAATAAAAATTTTAAAAAACTTTAAAAAAGAAATATATCCAATTAAAAAAAGCAACAACAAGGGCAACAAAAGGAAAAATAAATAAATATATAAAAAATTTAAAAAGGAAATATATCACATTGATATCTGGGAGTCTAAAAGAGCAGAGCTGGTATGAGTTTCCAAATTAGATTTTTTCCAGTGGTAACAATCCAGAAGATTCTACTTTTCCTCACTCCCAGTTTTCCAAGTTGGCAGTTCTTAAAATACCTGGGTGAAATCCCATTCTTCCCTTAGAATGTCAAATAACAGATAAATCTATCTCTACAGATATTCTGAAATGTTCATTTTTTTCTTTTTTCTGTTTTTCTTTTTTTTTTTGGGGGGGGTAGCAGAGCAAATACTAGGTTCAAAATTGGAGAAACCAACAGCCTCCTTCCCAATTCCTACCAACTTATTACATAAACTTTGAAACCACTCAGAACTTCCAAAGTCTTTTCCTTCCCCACTGGACGTAACCCCTTGCCCATGTAACCAAGTGTCCAGAGAAATAAAGTTTAGTTTCTGGCTCTAAACTTTATCTAAAGAATCAGGGTGAAAAATAACAGACTCCACTCATCCTTCCCCCTCCTCCCTAATTCCTCTTTCAGTCAATCACCAGTTACACAAGTAAAAATCTAAGTATTTTGGTAGATGCACAAAGAGATTTTGAGGTTTAGAGACAGAGGTGCTTTCTCTGAGTGTCTGAGTTCCAGCTGAGCAGGTAAAAAAATGCCCAGCATTCAGAGTACATAAAACATCTCTTGGCTCATAAAAAGCACTCGATAAATGATCTCTGAAGAGCACCTTATACCATTGATTTAGACCTCCAACAGAGACATAGAACATTTAGGAGTTTGGTGTTTTATTATAAGGCAGATCTGATGTTTATTTCCCTTTCTTGCATTTGCCTTTACTTTCTCCTCTCCTTTCTCTTTTCTCTTGATTTTTACTGAATTATTAATTATAATTATGAGTTCTATTATTCACTAACTTAGCTTTTTATCTCTCTTAAATTTTTGCAGATAGAAATGAGATAGCCTGAAAATGATATAGCCTGAAAATAAAAATTCATCTATCTTTTCTAGTAGCTCTTCCTTTATTTTCTTCTTGCATTTTCTTTCATATTGTACTTACTTTCAAGATAATGTAATGTAAGAACAATGATCATGCGTAGCTCCATTTTTTATTTTTATTTCAAAGGAAATTCTTTTCAGTGTTCATGAAGTGTGATTTTTATTGGTGGCTCCATCTATCATACATTATACTTTCTGTACTACATTTAGTAGTGTCTTCAAGTCTCTGCATATACCCTTCTCTGATTAACACTCTCCCCTCTTATTCTAACTGTCTACTGTTCTGTGTATTTGGGCCTTTTAAAATCTGAGACTCAGACTGGTATTTGGTATTAGGCAACACCGCCCCCTAGGGGACCTCCCTGTGCACTGGGCTACCCAGATGACTGGGAATGCCTTGGGAACTGATGGAATATTTAGGAATCTTGTTCAAGCTGTCTCCCAATTTTCTCTTCAAATGTTACCTCTCTCTTTTTAAAATTTTTTATTTATAAAAAGGAAACATTGACAAAACCATAGGACAAGAGGGTACAATTTCACACAATTTCCGCCACCAGACCTCCGTATCCCATTCCCTTCCCTGATAGTTTTCCTATTCTTTAACCCTCTGGGAATATGGGCCCAAGATCATTGTGGGATGCAGAAGGTTGAAGGTCTGGCTTCTGTAATTGCTTCCCCGCTGAATATGGGCATTGACAGGTCGGTCCATACTCCCAGTCTTTCTCTCTCTTTCCCTAGTGGGGAAGGGCTCTGGGGAAGCGAAGCTCCATGGCAAATGTTACCGCTCATTCATGCTTTCTTCTCTTTTCTTCTGGGACTTCAAGAAAAATCTTTTAGGTTTTCTCATTGAATCACTGGATTATCTTATTGTCTTTTGTATTTTCCATTTCTTTGTTTTTTTTGTGCTGTATTCTAATACTTTTATTTCCTGTTTTTTTTTGTGTGTGTGTGTCATTGTTGGGACACTCCAGGCCAACTTTTTATGAAAAGACAAGAAAGACAGAGAGAGAGAGGGGGAACATACTACAATACTGAAGCTTCCCTCAGTGTGGTGGGAGGCCAGGCTCCAACTCATGTCACACACTAGGCAAAGCAGGTGTCTTCCCAGGTAAGCTATCTTGCATTCTAATTATTTTATTCTTTCCTATTTTTCCAAGTCTCTCTTAAGCCATGTATAGTCTATGTTTAAATTACACATGTCTGTCTACTGAAATATTAATTTTGGGGCCAGTAGATAGCTCACATAGTATAGGTCGCACTTTGTCAGGCACAAGGACAGAGTTTTGAGTGTCTTGTACATGAAAGCACCATGCATGCTACCAGGGAATGCTTCAAGAATGGTGCATGGTTCTGTGATGTCTCTCCTTCCCTTCTCCCCTCCCTCCCTCTCTCCCTTTCTCCTTATCCCCTATCTCCTTCTCCCTTCCTCTTTCCCTCTCTCCCTTTCTATCTGACATTAAAAGAACCCACCAGGAGCTGTGGCATCGTGCTGGTGCAAAGCCATGGTGCAGAAAAATTAATTTTGTTTATTGTTTTTTTAATTGCAGAATTTTTACTAGGTTACTTCTCAGTTCTGCCACAGTACTTTATGTTTAAGTTGTTTGTGTTAATAACAAGGCATAGAATGAAGACATGTCCACTCTGAGAACATTTTCATTAATGTTTGCTGAATGTCTGAATGCATTATGAGCCCAGGTCTCTGTATCTAAATTGAAGTTATCTATTTTTCTCAACCACCCTAGTGTGTGGTAAAGCTAACTTAACAGTCATTGAGATTTTTCTTCCTAGTTCACATTTTTCTGAGGCCATGACCCTTTGAACTTCCCAACTTAAAGAAGAAATCATTGTTGTTATTGCTGTCGTTGTTGTTGGATAGGACAGAGAGAAATGGAGAGAGGAGGGGAAGACAGAGGGGGAGAGAAAGACAGACACTTGCAGGCCTGTTCACTGCTCAACTGGGATCCTTATGCTGGTCCTTATGCTTAGCGCCATGTGCGCTTAACCTGCTGCTACTGCCCTGCTGTTTCTTTTTTTATGTACTCTTTATTTAGTTCAACACAACATCCTGTCATAGTGTGGAAAGTGCCCCACTTTTGCAGGGCTTATAATGTCTTCTCTCTGAGCAGGAAAAGAATCAACCCCTCTTCCTGGGAGCGGAGTAAACCAATTCATGTCATCTAAACATTTTGCTGTGCAAAGTGTTCAGAATTTACTAACTACATTTTTAAAAGGTTTATTTATTGATTGATTGATTGGATAGGGATAGGGAGAAATTGAGAGGGAAGAAATCAAGAGATAGACACCTGCTCAGCCCCTTACGAATCAAACTTTTGTTGTTGTTGTTTTACCAGAGCCCTGTTCATCTCTGGCTTATGACGGTGTGTGGGACTGAACCTGGGACTTTGGACCCTCTGACATTAGAGTCTGTTTGCATAACCATTATGCTATTTCCCCCACTAACCACATTTTAAGAGTGTCTGTGGAAACAAACTGAGATAGAATGAAAATACAAAATACTTTAAACTGCAGGTGGTAAAATAGCTCACTTGGATAATGTGTTGCTTTACCATATATGTGACTAGTTTGAGCCCACCCCCCACTGCACTGAAGGAAGCTTTGGGGTTGTGGTGTCTTGATCTCTCTCTCTCTCTTCCTCCCTCCCTCTCCTCAAAAACCCTTGAAATTCTGTACAGATTTTACCTTGAAAGCTGTCTTCAACATTTTAGATTATGACCTAGATCTTTAAACCAGGCTGTGAGGTAAAACAGAGCATTCTGTGGCTGGCAGAAGATGAGTACCTCACCCACTCTGCCAAGATTTGTCTAGCTACAAGCATGCCACTTAGTCTCTCTGAGCAGCAGCTTCTCTTTCAGGGATTGACTATTTCAAAATTCATTTTATGTTTTATCTATTTACATAAATTTGAAGCTATAAAAATAAAGAGGCACAATCCCTGCTTTTGAGTTCACCAGGGAGATAAACAGTTCAACAAATAATTATAGTGCAGCATGGATAATTGCTATGGGACAAGGATGAGAAGAGCCAGCAACTGAACCAGGAGGAAATAGTAGACATATTCATTAACCAATTAATTAATCCAAACTCCTGCATGCAAGCAGTGTGTCAGAAACTGGATAGTCACTCTGTGGAGAAGAAGAAGCTGTGAAAAAAAAATGTATTACAAACACTAGACTTGAGACACAAAGGATTTTTCCATCTTTCTCCCTGACGTATCAGTGCTTGTTGGGCTAGCAATGTGAGAGAGAGATGACCCAGGAACCAAGCTCGTGGCAGTGAGGCCATTCAATTTTTATTCATCCAAGTGCCCCAGAGTTGGGCAGTGCCGGGATAGCCTGAGGGTACTTCTTCCCGAGCTAGTGCTCTCTGGCTTGGAGAGAACTCAACTGGAGCCTATCTAGGCTGCTGCGTGGGAGAGGGATCAGGAACTCGTGCTGCACTAACTTCCGCAGGAGATACACTCTGGAACTCTCGGAGCCGGAAAACAATTTCCAAGCGTCTTTAATCAGAAGAGCAGCTGTTTTTATACTCTCCAAGTAGGGTGGAAACAGGATGTGATATAGAGAGGGTGGAGAGAAAAGTGACTGGTGAAAATCAGAGTGTGACAAGGAGGGGGCGGAACAGGCGAGAATCCTATCACTGAACCACCAATGCCCTGGAGGGAGTGCTTTATGTAAATGTAAAAGTGATTTATGTAAATAGACCAAAGCTTTGGATCAGTAAATCCCTATATAGGCATATGGTTAAGCAGAAGCCAGGGGGAGGTGGAATACTACCCAACATCTCCCCCTTTCTTTTTAACTATTTGCCATAGTATCAGGAGTGCGGGGCACTTTGTGAGGCAGGGAGACTGATAAGAGGCACACCTTTTTTGGGGTTCTACTGTCCCTCCTTGCTCAACCTCTCCGTGGAGAGAGAGACTAACAGTATTGACACACCCCTCAGGCTCAAGCCCTTCCAAGCTCAACCATATCCTCACAATTCCCCAACATCTTCCTCTTACTTAATGGCCATATATAACTGGGTCAATGTCTGTAAAAGGCTTCATCTCTGTCAGGGGAATAGCAGTGTAGGGGTGAACAGAAACCTGTTGGGAAGAAAGCAGAATGATAGTGTGTAAGTGTCTTCAAAAAGAACTAGCACAAGACAGGGAGGGATAAGTAAGAGTAGCAAGAGACAGAGTGAGCCTGATGGGTGGAGGAGTGGGGGCCTGATAAGCCGAGGGGCTAGAGGGGTGATCTGGCATTGCAAAATCCCGAGTCAGCTGGCGGAAAGTTCTATGAACTGCTACAGTCATTCTTCAAGAAGTCCAGCAGTATAAAAGGAGTGTCCAGCAAGTTCTATAGAAGCATCAGTCCAATGTCAAAGGCCAGGAAATAAATGCCACACGTCTATCTTGATGGAGGAGGACGGCCACTGGAACTTTTCTTCTCTGTAGAGAGTGACCTGGAACCGCCAAAACACAGTGGGCGAAACAGAAGCAGGAAGAGCAGACACCGATGGTTGAGAGAAAGGCAGTAGGAAAGTCTTGTCCTTTGGAGTCTGTGAATCAGGTTCTCCAGATCGTGTCAGGTCACATCATGGGTTTTGGGGGATGGCTGTAATTGTGGGTGATGTCAGAGGTCAGGGGTCCAAGATGGATTTCTGGGGATTCTATATGAGCAGATGCTTCTTTATGCGAAGGCTTGTCATAACTGTAGTCAATTACTTATGAAAAAACTTTGTAACAAATTAGAAGTTTACTACAATTGATAACTCAATGATTATAATTGGTTTAGGTATCTTTATAATTTCGTGTAAAGGTCATCTTATGTGACCTCATGTAGCAGTCTTTATATAGCAAAATTTTCATACCGAATTTAAGTCACATATATTGATTCTTAACTATTTTTACATTGGGTTTTTAAGCAAACTCAGGTTACTAGAGTTAACACATTTTAGTGACAATTTTTTTTGGTACATTTACAATATCAGATTGATGCCAAATTTGTTGTGGATTAATTTCCACAAGATAGCTTACAGGACATTTTTGGGGGCCCTCCAAAAATGTCCTGTATAGAGGATTTGTATTTTAACTTAGGAGATGATGAATTGTCACATTGAATATTTAGAGTTTTATCTTAAACACTCAGTTACTTAAATGAATTGATATTACCTCTTCTCGTAAAAATGTAGCTTTGAAGTTACAATTTAACTGTTAAGTTAATGTTTACCAAACTTGAAACACGCATATTAAACATATAGTTTATAACACACAGGAGAAGAAAAACTTGTAAATAAGACATATCATTTCAAATGTGAATTTAGATCTACTGTCATAGTTGAACCATCTTTACTCACACAGTTTAAGACTAAACATTTCATATTGATATCAAGACTTAAAAAAAAAATCAAAAAGGGGAATGAACAATTTTTGGACTGTTTCTGGACGTCTCCAGAAACCATGGCTGCATCCAGCCGTTTTATATGAAGTCAGTTAACTTTCAGAGTACTCTGAGCACAATGGGTCATACAAAATTTTGGTCACTCAACTCACTCAATTTTTTTTTCACTCACTCACTCACTCACTCACTCACAAAACACAACTGGCCAGTCATAGCATAAGACATTCATTCGGGGGGGGGGGGGAAGAGTCCTGTGAATCAGATTTTTTTTTTTATTCTGCCATGCTGTATTATGGATCCTGGGGTGCATCCTGTAGCCAATCCTCTTGCAGCCAGTCTTCTTGCAGTGTTTCTTGTTCTTCAGGGATATCAGCGCCATCATGTGGGTATTGCCAGACATGGCGGGCAGGAACCCAAACAGGCTTGGAGTAATTTTGTGGAAAAATACGTGCGAAACCCCTCCCCATAGTCAACAGGGGGTCAGGTCCTTTCCAAATTTTATCAAGTGGGTCTTTGCATTTGACTTTAATAGCTGGGAGGGTGGGTGGTGTTTGCCAATGAAGAATTATAGGAGGTTGGTCTGAGTTTTTGTAAATATTAAAGAGATTTAATGTAGTTAAGGCTTTTGCCAGCTGGATATTAGGGGGGTACATTTCCCCTTTTTCTTTATTTAATTGAGCCTTAAGAGTTTGATGGGCCCTCTCAACAATGCCTTGTCCCTGTGGATTATACGGAATGCCTGTAGTATGAGTAATGTTCCAGAGGGAACAAAAATCTTCAAATTGTTTGCTGGTAAAAGCAGGTCCATTATCTGTTTTAAGTCGAAGAGGTAAGCCCATTACAACAAAACAGGAGAGCATACGGCTTATAAGCTTTTTTGAGTTTTCTCCAGTCTGAGCTGTAGCCCACATAAACTTAGAGAAGGTATCAATTGAGACGAACACACATTTTTTGTTTGCCAAAGTTAGGTATGTGGGTAACATCAATTTGCCAAAGAGCGTTGGCTTTTAAACCTCGAGGATTAACCCCCAGAGTCTGAATAGCAGGTGTTTTGATTAGACCTGCACAGGAGGAACATGTAGCAAGAATACGTTTTAACTGTGGCAGAGGAATATCAGGAAATCGAGCTCGAAGACCTTTAAGATTAACATGGGTTAGGGAATGAAAGTCAGCAGGATTAGAGACAGAGGCTAGGAGAATTCCTGTGGAGGCAAGGCGGTCAGCTGCAGCATTCCCTTCGGACAGGGGACCAGGAAGAGGGCTGTGGGAACGTAGGTGCTGAACATACAGTGGATGGGTTCGAGAACAGAGCATAGAGGCAATTTGAATTAAAAGAGGAGAAAGTGGGTTGTCATCAATTCTTACATAAGATTGAGCAAGCCATGGAAATAAGTTAACAGTATACACACTGTCAGAAAAAAGGTTGAAGGATTCTGGCACAGCTTTTAATGCAAGGAAAATAGCATAAAGTTCTTTGTACTGAGGGGAATTATCAGGAAGTTCAGTAAAGAGAGGTTTGGGGTATTGCTGGTCTGGGTAATATATAAGGGCAGCAGCTCCCTTTTTTCCACCATCAGTGAACACTGTAGGAGCAGAGGGGATGGGATCTCGAGAGAAAAGTTTAGGTATTAGTAGAGGCAACAGAGGTAAAGAAGCTATCAAATTATTAGAGGGAAAATGATTATCTAATTGTCCTGGAAAACCCATTAAACTTATGGCAAAACGAGAATGGTGGCTTATGAGCCATTCTGTATCAGTGAGAGAAAAGGGAAGAATGATTGAATCTGGTTCCCTTCCTAAGATCTGAACCGATCTGTTTCTTCCTTGGCAAACCATAAATGCTAAGGCATCAATCTTGGTAAGGAGTCTTGGAGCTCTGCCTACTGGTGTATGGTATTTGAGAACGCCATGTTTCTGCCACAATGCCCCCACTACCATGGGGGTGGAGTTAAAGATTAGAAGATTTACTGGAGAGGAGGGGGAGAACCGAACGAGGTGCATGTCCTGGAGAGCCTGGTTAACTTTTTCCAGTGCCAGGGAGGCTTCGGGGGTTAACATACGCTTTGAGGAGGGCTGTTTATTTCCTTTTAACAGATCAAACAGTGGTTGCAGGCAGCTCATAGGCAGATAAAGATACTGCCTAAGCCAATTCAAATTTCCAAGAAAACTATGTAAAGAAGCAAGAGTAAGATTAGAAGGAAAAGTAACACAAGGTTTTAAAGGACAAATCTGCATTAGGGAAATCTCTGAGCCTAAGAAAGATATTGGAGGGATTAGCTGTATCTTCTCAGGAGCTACATTAAGTCCACTTCTCTTTAAGGCAGGGATTAGAAAAATCACGTAGGGCAGAGAGATCTGTATCTAATTCTCCCCATATTAACACATTATCCATATAATGAAAAACCTTAAGGTCCTTATGAATATATGTAAAAAGGGCAGATTTAACAACCTCTTGACAAATAGTAGGACTATTAGCCATGCCCTGGGGCAGTACCACCCATTCAAATCTATCGGCAGGGCTGGCATTATTAATAGAAGGAACAGAGAAAGCAAAACGTTTACAATCTTGTGGGTGTAAGGGAATAGAGAAAAAACAATCCTGTATATCAATAGCTATGATTGGAATTCCTGTGGGAATTGCGGAAGCAAGAGGCAAACCCCTTTGGGGGGAGCCCCAAACCTGCATGGTTTTATTAACTGCACGAAGATCTTGGAGGAGGCGCCATTTTCCTGAGCGCTTTTTAATCACAAAGACTGGAGTATTCCATGGGCTCCGAGAATGACGAATGTGTCCCAAAGATAACTGCTCTTGGACGAGTTCTTTTAAAATTTCTAGCTTCTCCCTAGGCAAAGGCCACTGTTCCACCCAGACAGGCTCATTAGAAAGCCAATCTAAGTGGGGAGTTCTGTTACGAACAGTGGCAGTTAGTATTGGGGGTGCTGGTTGGGTCTAGCAGTCTCACAGGAGTGAGTGTGGTGTCCTGCAGAGGTGTCTGAGGATATCACTACATCTAAAGATTCCAGCAAGTTTCTTCCCAAGAAATTGGTGCTTATATCAGCTATTAAAGGTTGAAAGTGTCCGGTAGTCCCTTCTGGATCTTCCCACACAAGGGAATCTCGTGTGTGGAATGCCTGAGTCAATCCTCCAACACCATGTAAGCGTGGTCCTGGGAGGAGTTCCCAACTCTGGGGAACCTCTGCTTGTCTTAATATTGTCTTATCTGCTCCCGTGTCAATCAAACACTTAAAAGGAATATTACCAATCTTTACTGTCATAGTTGGGTGACCCCTTTCTAAAACAGGGGTGGTCCATAAAATCTCAGGCTCCGAATTCGAGCTGTTCTCTTGCTCCAGCCGGTTATTTCTATGCTGGAAGTTCCCACATACCGTGGGTTCCTCCTTCTGCTCACCCTCTGTTATTGTTACTTGGCGTGGTGGGTGTAGCGATGGATTGGGTCCCAAGCTGGGCTTCTGTTTGTGGAAGAAGGGCACAGCACCAAGTGGGCGACCTGCTTCATTCCCTCTTCGGGGCGGGGCTAAGGGAAGCCCCACACCTAGTTTAAATCCCTGTTTACATTTGGCAGAGGCATGCCGTTCCTATGGAACCTTGACCAACAATCTCTCCTCCAGTGAAATGCTTTCTGGCATCTGGGACAAGGCATTCGTGGTCTCTGGTTCCCTGTCTGGAGGCGGGGTTGCCCTGACTGGAGGTGGGGTCGCTCTGACTGGAGGCGGGGTCGCGTTCTATTTTCTGGACATTGGTTACGCCAATGCCCTTGGCAACCGCACTGAAAGCAAGCCCCTTTTTGCTTATGCAAGGTAGCTGCATAGGCCTATAACATAGGTCCTTGAAAAGAGCTTGATCTGAGATCCTGTGTAGCTAGAATCCAAGTATCTGGGTGTTCGTTTTTAAGAGTGATACAGGCCTGTCGAAAATGCGGAAGCATTCCATCCCAGACTATGGATCGCAGGAGGAGAAAACGAGCGTCAGGATTATTCCTTTCCAAACTCGACTGGACCCTGGCAATGAATTTAGCGAGGGATTCATCAGGTTCTTGTTGCAGGGAGAGAATGGGGGCTGAGGCTGCTCCCATGGGTGGTGTTAATCGCTCCCATGCTTTTAATGCACACAGGCGTACTTGATCAAAATACCCTGGTGGAAACTTGGCTTCCGCCTGTTGAATCCCTGTTTCTAATTGGCCTGTTCCAAACAATGCATCAAAATTACCCTTTGGCTGATTTTGAATATTTTTCCGCGATTGTTGTAAACAATCGTCGCGAAAGAATGCCTCCCATTGCAGGAAGAGGGGGCCTGGGAGCGTAGCATGAGTCATATCCCTCCAATCTTGGGGGGTATTAAGGTTCTGAAGCAGGCCTTGTAAAATGGACCTGGTCCATGGGGCATGAACACCGTCATCCTTGATAGCCTGGCGTAGTTCCTTCAGGTCTGTGGCGGAATATGGATACCAGGCCTGAGGTTTTTGTCTATTGGGGGCAACATTGACCGGAAATGTGTGGACTTGTTCTGATAAGTGTGTAGCGGTAGGAGGAGTCACCGAAGTGGAAGCTTCTGGACAAGTGGCCGAAGAAGTGGTTTTGGAGGCTACAGGAGAATTCGGACATGTGTCTGTCAAAACAGGGGTGGGCGAAGAAGCAGCCGTGGAGGCAGCAGGAGGTTCCGGACACGTGTCTGCCAAAATGGGGGTGGTCAAAGAAGTGGCTGTGGAGTCCAAAGGAGAATTCGGACACATGTCTGCCAAAATAGGGGCCTCAGGGCAAGATGCCAAAATAGGGGCCTCAAAGCAAGATGCAGAGGAATTAGGGTGGGTCAAGATCACGACAGGCCTTTACTTCTTCTTGTTTTTAAGGTGCTGGTTAAGTTCTATGATCACTTCCTTTATCTCTTGGACCTCAGCCTATATGTCCTTAAGCCTTTTGAGAGGTTGCCATATATATCCTTTAAAAGCTGCTATGATGATCAACAGGATATAAGGTGAAGCCCCGAGAAAAATGTCCCAGATATATAAAAATTGTATACTGGAAAAAGAATGCAGAATTTGGAAAAAATTTTCCATGGTGGAGAGATCTCAGGAAAACAATAATAAAAAAAATCACAGTGCCTTAACACAATATTGCAGATACCCAAAAGGTGTGTACTTATCTAAGATGTCTTCTTGTAAATCTGCTGCTTACATGTCCCTGTTCCGGGCGCCAGATGCCGGGATAGCCTGAGGGTACTTCTTCCCGAGCTAGTGCTCTCTGGCTTGGAGAGAACTCAACTGGAGCCTATCTAGGCTGCTGCGTGGGAGAGGGATCAGGAACTCGTGCTGCACTAACTTCCGCAGGAGATACACTCTGGAACTCTCGGAGCCGGAAAGCAATTTTCAAGCATCTTTAATCAGAAGAGCAGCTGTTTTTATACTCTCCAAGTAGGGTGGAAACAGGATGTGATATAGAGAGGGTGGAGAGAAAAGTGACTGGTGAAAATCAGAGTGTGACAAGGAGGGGGCGGAACAGGCGAGAATCCTATCACTGAACCACCAATGCCCTGGAGGGAGTGCTTTATGTAAATGTAAAAGTGATTTATGTAAATAGACCAAAGCTTTGGATCAGTAAATCCCTATATAGGCATATGGTTAAGCAGAAGCCAGGGGGAGGTGGCATACTACCCAACAGGGCAGTAGGACACCTGCTTAAGCCACGTGGCACAAACTGCAATGGTTGGTTCCCAGTCAGCACCCTGCCCACTCCCCAAGGCCAGAAAATGGAAGAGGCAAGTCGGAAACGGAAGTGGTTTGACAATACCATACATGGTTAGGAAAAGGGTGGAGAAAGGTAAAAGGGAGCTGGGAAAGGTAGGGACTTTCTTAGCAACTGTTGCTAGCGGTTTAACTGGTAGGATTAATAATACCCTGTGGGGAATTAGGGAGGAGGCATTTCAGGCAAAACAATGACTAAGTAGATAATAAGGGAGCAGGCCATAGTATCAGGAATGCAGGGTGCTTTGTGAGGCAAGGAGTCTGGTAAGACTAGGCAGATGTTGGGGGTCGTTTCCCTCCTCACTCGACCTCTCAGTAGAGGAGAGAGACTGACAGGATGGATGTGCCCCTCAGGCCAAGCCCTGCCATGCTCAAACACATCCTCACAATTTCCCTACAAGTGCTTGCTCTGAACCTACACAGGCTAGACACCTACAGGCCAGAGGCAGCCACACCTACAGAGTTAGGAAAGACCTTACTCCTTAGCCTCTAAAACTTAATCTTTTTCTCAAAACTTGTGTCCTTTCTGCAGAGAAATCAGCTGATAGTCTTATGGGAACTTTCTTCAGAATCCTTTCTCTGTTTTCTCTGCAGAAACTCTAAAGCCTAGAAGGGATTAGCAGGATGTATTCAAAATTTTGTATGGAAAAACTGCTACCCAAGAACACTTTATCCTGCTAAGTTATTAGTCAGGCTTGTAGGAGGGACAAAGAGTTATTATTTTTAGTGATTTAATATTGATTTGCAAAATTATAAGATAATAGGGGTATAATTGCACACTATTTTAATGACTGGAATTCTTTGTCCCCATCCCCCTTCAGTGAAAAGTACATAGTTCTCCCAAGGTCACAAAAATGGGTTGACTGTGCCTGTCTGTCTGTCTGTCTGTCTCTATCTACCTATCTATCTATATCTGTATCTATATATTTCTTTTAAAATTTTTTAAATTCTTCTTATCATCATAATCTTCATTTATTGGATAGAGACAGCCAGAAATTGAGAGCATAGTGGGAGATAGAAAGGGAGAGAGAAAGAGAGACACCACAGCACTGCTTCACCACTTGCAAAGCTTTCCCCCTGCAGGTGGGGATCGGGGCCACAAACTTGAGTCCTTGTGCATTGTAACAAGTGTACCCAACCAAGTGCGCTACTACCCAACTCCTGTATCTGTATATTTCTTTTGCCCATTTTTATTTACTTCTATCATCTTGCCTTTACTTCCTTTCTAAGTCACACCTACATTTATTACTACTTCCAAGTGTCCTATCTTACTCCTTTTCTCTCTCAGATAAACAGAACAGTGCCTGACTTTCTCTGGTGCTTTCCAGATCACTTTTGTTTCAATGATAGTATAAAAACAGAAATTCCTGGTGACAAACATTTTGGGTCCCAGTGAAATTGGGTTTCAGAGCCCTCTGGTGGTCTTCTTTTATAATTCCCCCCCTCTGGGAGTATGGATCAAAATTCTTTATGGGGTGCAGAAGGTGGAAGGTCTAGTTTTTATAATTGCTTCTCTCCTGGACATTGGCAGGTTGATCTACACCTTTAGCCTGCTTCTATAGAGGTGAGGTTCCTAGACAAGTTGGTTGACGAGGTCATCTGCCCAGGGAGGTCAGGATGGAATCTCCAGCCAAAGGTCATTTCTGTGCTATCCCACTTCTGGCCTGCTGTGGAGTTCTCTTGGCAACCCAGGATGCTCTATCTTCCACATTCCTACTTGGGCTTATTGAAACTCTGTATTTCCTCTTTGCCCTGTGGCCACCAAAAAGGTACAGACACCTAGCTCAGACACGACTTCCTTTTATTCCTGTGGTTATCTTATGTTGCTGTGTGATCTTTGGAACTCAAACTGGCCTCTCCTCTAGTTAGGCAGAATACTCTGGGCATAGATCCTTCTGTTCCCAAATCTCCAAGTTGATCCAGTACTTAATTATCAACCCCTCCTTTCATGAAGATTCAGTACTGAGATGAGGGCAAAGAGATTAATGCCACAGTAACATTTACATTTTTTTCCCCTTGTAGGCCAGAGGAAAAAGCTCAACTGATAAAGTACAGGGCTTACATGCCTATGATTACCAGCCCTTTCCTTCCTTGTCAGGTTCTACAAGTATAGAGGTACTGCCGTGGCCTCTCTCTGTCTCTCATATGAAATACATAAAATAATATTTTTTTTTGCCTCCAGGGTTATTGCTGGGGCTTGGTGCATGCACTATGAATCCACTACTCCTGGAAGCCATTATTTTCCCACTTTGTTGCCCTTGTTGTTACCCTTGTTGTTGTCATTACTATTGTTGTTGTCATTGCTGTTGTTGTTGGATGGGACAGAGAAATGGAGAGAGGAGGGGAAGACAGAGAGGGGGAGAGAAAGACAGACACCTGCAGACTCGTGAAGTGATTCCCCTGCAGGTAGGGAGCCGGGGCTCGAACTGGGATTTTTCCTTGTGCTCTGTGCCACGTATGCTTAACCCGCTGCGCTACCGCGACCCCTTAAAATAAATCTTTTTTTTTTTTCCTCCTCCAGGGTTATTGCTGGGCTCGGTGCCTGCACCATGAATCCACTGCTCCTGGAGGCCATTTCCCCCCCCCCCATTTGTTGCCCTTGTTGTAGCTTCGTTGTGGTTATTATTATTGCCCTTGTTGACGCAATTCGTTGTTGGATAGGACAGAGAGAAATGGAGAGAGGAGGGAAGACAGAGAGAAGGAGAGAGAAAGATAGACACCTGCAGACCTGCTTCACCGCCTGTGAAGCGACTCCCCTGCAGGTGGGGAGCCGGGGGCTCGAACCGGGATCCTTACGCCTGTCCCTGCGCTTTGCGCCACATGCGCTTAACCCACTACGCCACCGCCCGACCCCCATCTTTTTTTTTTAAATGAATTTTCTTGCTTGCGTTCCAATCCCTTCCATGATTTT
Source organism: Erinaceus europaeus (assembly GCF_950295315.1). NCBI lineage: Eukaryota > Metazoa > Chordata > Mammalia > Eulipotyphla > Erinaceidae > Erinaceus > Erinaceus europaeus. The sequence goes on along the minus strand of NC_080162.1, from coordinate 161,423,547 downwards.
TTCTTCCTAGACCAAAAAGGATCATATTCTTTCCTGTTCTCTAGTTTTTAAAAATGTACTTACTCTAGGCAGGATTGACAAATTACCAATCATGAATCAGCTTTGAAGAAGTTGTACTGGAAAACTATACCACCTATTTGTTTATTGCTTGCCTGCAGCCTTTTACACTAGCAGACTTGAAAAGCTGAGACAAGACTATGCTACTTTTTACAGAGAAACTTTGCAAACTCCTGAGTCCTCTAGGCTTAGCAACAAATATTTGAAGCTAAACCTTTTTATTTTTTATTCCAGAGAAATTGACCTCTCTCCAACACTCATCCTGATGCTCACTTCTTATAATTAAAACCGTGACTTCAAGACTCTTGGAACTAAAAGCCGAGAGTGGGGTTCCTGTGTGTTTTCCCTTCGCTAATACAGTAAGGTCAATCTGATTTTAATGAAAAAGGAAAATATATCAACTAAGATTGCAGGCAGTCCCACAGCATTTTATCTCTGTCTTCCAGCTGGCTGTGTCTGTGGTTTTATTCCTAGGCAAACATCTGATCGAATGGTGCAGTACACTTTCACTTTCCAATATCCTAGACATCTTTTAGAGAGAGAGGGAGAGGGAGAGGGAGAGGGAGAGGGAGAGGGAGAGGGAGAGGGAGAGGGAGAGGGATAAGGAGAGGGAGAGATGCCACAACACCAAAGCTTCCTTCAATACAGTGGGGGCTGGACTCAAATCGGATTGTATACTTGATAAAAACAGCATTATCCAAGCAAGCTATTTTACCAACCCAGCCTACACATCTTTTCCTGAAGGGGAATGAATGCAACATTTGCTTCCACTGAGCTGTGTTTGGTCAGGGTCAACAAACGAAGCAACCATTGTTGGAGCTAGAAAAGATGCTAACGTCTGCCATCCTCTTCCTGTCCTCCTAGCCACCCTCCACTTTAGTGATGAATATATGAGATAAATATATGACTATTCTGAGATAGTCAAGAACACAGCCTAAATTGCAGGCTTTTGTTCTGTTTTCATTTCCTGTCCCTGTGCTAGGACAGATCCTGGATCTGCAAGGTTCCAGGCAGCATGTGCAAGCTTGAGGGACGGACCTCTCCAGCCTGGTGCTCCCACTCATGTGACTCAGCAGAAATTCACACAACAGGGCAGGATTAATCATGACTTGGAGCCCTGAATTTTTCTAATTTGTGCTCCTGGGTGAATTTCCCTGCTCTTCCCCTTTCATACTTTCCTCTGGTCTCTGGTTTTAGGGAAGAGAGAAAAGGTGAAAATTTTATTTGAAGTGCAAAGAGACAGGGACAAAGGCTTTATTTTTTATTTCTTTATTGGGGAATCAATGTTTTACATTCAACAGTAAATACAGTAGTTTGTACATGCATAACAATCCCCACTTTCCCATATAACAATACAATGCCCGCTAGGTCTTCTGTCATCCTTCTTGGACCTGTATTCTCCCCACTCACCCACCCCCACCCGAGTCTTTTACTTTGATGCGATATGCCAGTAGGGACAAAGGCTTTAAGATGAGGGAGTATTGATTCTAGGTGACAACTGTTGACAGCAGTCACATCACCCACCCAACCAGCCTTTTCTTGGAAATTGGTGCTTAGATAGCTAGGCTAAAGAGATAATATGTTAATAATGGCTACTATTATTATCACATACCATTCTCAGGGCCGTTCTGTAATGTGAGTGCTTAACCAGGTGCGCCACCGCCTGGCCGCATCAGGGCCTTTCTGAACACAGCTTCTACTTGACTAAATTGAGTGGCTTCCTATTGTCCTTGGGATCTGACCTTGATTGCTTCACAGGCTCTAGTACAGTTCTCACTAAGCTCTTCCACCTCATCTCTAGTTTTTTTTTCCCCAACCCTTCATTTCTCTGTTTTAACCAAACTTTAATTGACTCAACTTAAAAAACAAACAAAAAAACCCTAAAAGTATCATTCTCTTTACCTAATGAATCATTAGCCATAATGTGCCATAATATTTTCTCTGCTTGAAAAACAGCTTCTCCCTGTCCAAATGCTTCATGCTTTCACCTACACTATGAATTCCTATTCACCCAGTTAATTCTTTTTATCCTTTAGAGTTCAGCTTAACCATGACTTCCTCCAGGAAGCTTTGCCTACCTACCTCCTGGGTTCTCATCCCAAAGCACCTGGAATTTGTGCAACAGCTTCTTATCATAGTGTATTGTTTACTTTTGTGTGATCCACCTTAGACCAGGGTTTTGCTTAGGTGCCCAACTCTTCAAAGGGATTCAGTAAATATTTGTAGAACAAATGAACGCATAAATGACTGAGGTAGCTTTTGCTAATCCCATCTGTGGGACACCTCATAGTTTACCCAACATTAGGAAACAGAGCTGAGATTTAAATACAGGCCTACTAAATTCAAGCCTAGTGATCTTTCTAGTTTCTTATAAAGCCTGACGTAAGCTTGGCAGTTTTGAAGGATATGAAGGAAATGTGCATTGTAGATGAAGTATCATCATCACCTACCTACATAATCCAAGTCTGAAAAGAAATCATGGTTGTCTCTGAGGAACGGGAAGGCAGTTGGGAATGTGTGGGTATTTCAAAGGGGATTTGAATCTGTAATTTATTCTTGTTAACAGAGAATGCACTCATGCATTGCTTGTATAGTTAAAATTTAATTTTAAGAAGCGAGTGCTACCTCACTCTTCAGTTGATGAATTTTTTCATTAAAGGATTTGAAAATTAGCATTGATGTTTTCCTTTGCTGCTTATTAAAAAAAAGAAAAAAGGAAACAACCAAAATACTTTGGTCCCATTTTTTAAAAGAAGCTTACTATTGCACTCAGTACTAAAACTAATTGAATTGAGAAGATAGACTACAGTAAATGGAGTGTGACAGTGACTAGACTACTTAATTTGTTGGTTTCTTTCAATTTATGACTCTTCTTCATAGGCGATTTATCTTTGATGCTCTTTCCCTTTTTTTGTGTTTATTTCTAGCCATAAAGCATCTGGTCTGTATAATTAAGGATAGCTGAGAAAATATAATTAGTCAAAGATGCAGAAAGTAGATGGAAAATCTTTTTCATAAAAGAAATATTGCCGCAGACCATATTCTTTCTTGGATAAAGACTTTATTTATCGACTCATGTGGAGTTATTGACACAGTGAATTACTCCATTCTGGAGACATTCCAATAGAGCTCCCTCTGGTGGCTGCGTTGTTTGCAAACCAACAACGACGACAATAGTAACAACAAAATACCACAAGCTGCTCTTTGACACTGTAGCCCAGTTTCTCATCCTGGGTATGTAAGTAAAAACCCAAGCTTGGGAGTTGGGCGGTAGCGCAGCGGGTCAAGTGTACGTGGCGCAAAGCGCAAGGACCATCATAATAGATCCCGGATCGAGCCCCCGGCTCCCCACCTGCAGGGGAGTCGCTTCATAAGCAGTGAAGCAGGTCTGCAGGTGTCTATTTTTCTCTCCCCCTCTGTCTTTCCCTCCTCTTTCCATTTCTCTCTGTCCTTCCTAACAATGACGACATTAACAACAACAACAACAATAACAAACTACAAAACAACAATGAAAAACAACAAGGGCAACAAAAGGGAAAATAAATAAAAAACTAATTTAAAAAATCCAAACTTGTTGGTTTAGGAATGTCTTGAGTAGAAGCATATTAGCATAAACCAAAGGGCCAGTTCAAAATTAAATACCATTTGGACATAGGAGAATTCCACAGGAAAAACTCAAAATACCACAAGCAGCAACTTGTAATGGAACACAAAAGCCTAACAGGTGTACACTAAGGACATCATCTAGAAGAGACTGGGCTGCCATGTGAGTGCACATATTCAGACTGGTATCCTTTGTGTTACCAGGGGTCGCCTAGGTGGGTGGGGTTTTCCCCAGTGTTTCCTATTCAGGAAAGAACTCCAGGGGAACACATACGATGATGGCAAGAAAAATGTTTACTGAGAGGATAGTTAAGCCAAAGAGATCCCAAGTTTAAAAAACAACAAATGTCATTTAAAATTTTTATTTATTTATTTTTATTTTTCAGACCAGGCAAGTTTTTAAAAGAGGAAGAATACCTTTAAACTTGATTAAGAATGGTCTGGGAGGTGGAGCAGTGGATAAAGCTTTGAACTCTCAAGCATGAGGTCCCAAATCCAATCCCCAGCAGCATATGTACCAGAGTGATAGCTGGTCCTTTCTCTTTCTCCTCCTATTTTTCTCATTAATAGATAATTTAAAAACTTTATTAATAAAGGGAGTGATTAAAATAAAGTTAAGGAGATTATGTTTCTACAAATTGGGAAACTGGGCAGTCTCAAACCAGGTGAGAGTGTTTATAGGGTTTTCCTTCCCATGCTCCCCACCACCTCTCCCCAGGGTTTGATTGGATGATATAATGGAGTCTGTGGTTGGTCGACTGGTCCTGTCTCAGCTGAGTTGATCTGGGGCTAGGCTGATGTGGTTGTCATTCTCCCCAGGTTGTGCCCCTGTTTTTTTTTTTTTTTATTGAGGGCGGGATATCTTTTTAAAAATTTTTATTCGGGATTAATGTTTTACAGTCAACAGTAAATACAATAGTTTGTACATGTATAACATTTCCCAGTTTTCCACATAACAATACAGCCCCCACTGGGTCTTCTGCCATCATGTTCCAGGACTTGAACCCTCTCCCTGGCAGGGTATCGTTAATAGTGGACCATTGATTTGGGGGTTGTATTGCCCTCTAGGTTACTTTTATTTTTTATTCTTTTTAGAGTGAGGAAGCCTGTTGTCATAGACCAGGAGAGTAACTCCTACAGTTATGTAACTTCAGGAACTTTCACATGGCAGCTGGGCCTGTAATCTCAGTCATGGGCCAATGTACCTGTTTCCTATCTAGACTTTGATATTTGAACACACACCATACCCAGATGATAGAAATATGCATCCTTTCTTGGTATGTAATTAGGATTAACATTACAGTTATAAGAAAAAAAGACAGCTATAGGCTCAAGGATATGGATGGTTTCATGTATTAGAAAAAAATGTGGAGCCAAGGCTTTTAAGTATTAATAATTCTGTCCAAACTACTCTTCTGGTGCATTTTGTCATATGGTGAATAGTTGATCTGAAACAAAACAAATACAAAGCCCACAGTAAATGTCTACCAGCAGACTAGCCTGTGATTTGTGGCTGTAAATGGGATCTCCATCGAAATATGGGGCCCCATATATCATTGTCCTAGTTGCTGAGTGAAATACTAGTGAGGCGTAGGATATTTGGAGTCGGAGTGTCTGATTTCCAGCTGAGGCATAACTCACTCCTGCATGCAATCTTGGGCAAGTTGCTCGGTCTCTCCATCCCTGATTTGCACACTGGTACAGTTCAGTAGTTGTAGTGGTAAGGTCTAAATGAGTTAACAACAAGTGAGAACTCAGGATGGAGCTAAGCACATGTAGACAGAGGATCTGAAAACTACTCTTCTTCCTTTTCACCACACCAGCTTCTTCTCCCTTCACTCCCATGGTTCTCACGTTGTTTCTCTTATCTGCTCACAAACAAGTAGCCTCCACTATAGTCTGTTGATCTTTCTATGACTCTGCCTGCAGAGCAAGACAACAAAAGCCACTTGTTACCTCCTTGAGGCTTAGTAGCATGTTACACTGAACATATGTCTATGGCAAAAGGTTAATTTTGTGGAAGAGGCTCTGAAACCAAGGTAAAAGATGCCTTTGAACAAAAAACATTTGATCAGTCTGCCTTGTGATTGTTGTTAGGCTATTTGTCTAGTCTCTGAAGAACCCCAAAGGGGGCTGGGGTGGCAAAATGGTATCTTCTTACCCCACAAGTTGATCAGCTAGTCAGGAGAACTTTGGAAAAATTAGAAAGTGCTTATTTTCCCAGGATGGGCATGAAAAAAAAGAGTTAGAGTACCTCTGAACAAACCAGAAAGCCAGGTAGAGATTTTGACCATATCAAACTCCTGATCTCGGTCTTTCTGCAGAGATTGAATGGGAATTAAAGGGTAAGAAATACTTTCTCCAAATTTAGTTCATAAGGGGAAAGTCAAGATAAGTTTATTAATAATGTTTATGCCTCCCTTATTCACCAATCTTCAGACCCAGAAATTCTGAGAGACCAACTGTGTGGCTGAAGAAAAACTATAAATAGTTTCCTTAATGGGGCTGGGAGTTGGTGCACCTGGTTGAGTGCATACATTACAGTGTGTAAGGAACTGGATTCAAACCCCCACTCATCAACTGCTGTGGGGAAACTTCATAAGTTGTGAAGCAGTGCTGTGGGTGTCTTTCTTTCTTCCCCTTTATATCTCCCCTTTCTTTTTCAGTTTCTGTCTCTATCACAGATAAATAAAGTATTTAAACAACAACAACAGCAACAAGTAACTTCCAAATACAGAGGACTTTGGGTATAGGGGAGAGTCAGTTAGGAAGGCTTCCAAAAAGGAGACATGCTGATTTGAAGATAAAATTCAACCTACTAGAGCATGGAACTTGCATGTGCAAGGCCCCAAGAGATTGCATGTTCAATCTTTGACACTACCTTATGACAGAACTGATTAGTATTGCAGCCTACCCTCTCTTTCCTTCTCTCTCTCTCTCTCTCTCTCTTTCTCTCTCTCTCTTTCTCTCAGACTCACAAAACAAAACAAAATTATAGAGGAATACTAAATGCAAAAGTATATAGATTTAAGTTTTGCTTTCTGCACTGATTGGACATAAGAGGATTAAGTTTTTTCTAACTCAGTGGGAGAAATACCTTTATAGAAAGAGCTCTTTCTTTGTATATATACATTTCTTACTTTACTGAGGAAATAATAATTTATAATATTTTAATGATCACAAGGGTACATTTCCACATTTCCCCAAGATAGTTATCAGTACATTTCACCCTCAACCAAGCCACCATCTTGTTCTACTTTAGAGACTTAGGTCCCCAACCTCCCTTTAGTAACCCTCTCTTCTCTTTTCTTATTCTCCAAATCTGCCATGATAGACCATAATCCATTGAGGAATCAACCTGTATTGCCTTTGTTTCTCAGAGCACATCTGTGATGGAGATAACCAGGTATTTATCCTTCTCCTTTTGGCTTACTTTGCTCAACATGATTCCCTCTATTTCCTTCCATGTTGTAGCAAAGGAAGATGTCATAACTCCTTTTTTTAAAAATTGTATTTTTATTTATTCCATTTTACTGAGAGAAAGATACAGAGGGAGGGATAAAGAGTGAGACTGGAGCATTGCTCAGCTCTCGTTTATCACTAGTCGTGTTGGGGATTGAATCTGAGCTCTCAGAGTCTCAGGCATGAAACTCTTTTATGTAACTATTATGCTGTTTCCCAGTCCATCATCATCACTTTTTATAGCTGTGTAGTATTTCATTATGCTTATGTTTCATATTTGAATATCAGAACCAGATCATGGAGTCAATAAGAAGGAATTTTTTATTTTTTTTAAATATTTTTAAAAAATTATTTATTCCCTTTTGTTGCCCTTATTGTTTCATTGTTGTAGTTATTGTTGTTGTTATTGATGTCATTGTTGTTGGATCAGACAGAGAGCAATGGAGAAAGGAGGGAAAGACAGAATGAAAGACAGACACCTGAAGACCTGCTTCATGGTTTGAGAAGTGACTTCCCTGCAGGTGGGGAGCTGGGGGCTTGAACCGGGATCCTTATGCCCGTCCTTGCGCTTTGCACCACGTGTGCTTAACCCACTGCGAAGAAGGAACTTTATGAACACTAGTGGGCTAGGGTCATATCACCCTGAGAACACCCACCCCCTAACTACAGTTTTTTCTGCTTTAAGTAAGGGTGGATTGTGGGGGCTGAGCTAAGCAAGTGTTGCAAGCACGTATATGAGTAATACAAAAGAAAAATAAAAGCAGTCAGCCCTGGCTACTACAGAGGTGGTTAGACACATTCTACTTTCTTTTTTTTTTAAATTTCTTTATTGGGGAATTAATGTGTTACATTTGACAGTAAATACAATAGTTTGTACATGCATAACATTTCTCAGTTTTCCATATAACAATACAACCCCCACTAGTTCCTCTGTCATCCTTCTTGGACCTGTATTCTTTCCCCCCACCCACTCCAGAGTCCTTTGTTTTGGTGCAATACTTTCAATATTAGGTATAATACTTTTTTTTTTTTTTTACTGTGCTCTACTTATCTGCTACTGCTGCTCAGTGAGGTTCAGTGTGACCTTCCTGGTCTCAATTCTTTGTTTCTGCTTACTTGACCTTCTGCCTAACCACTAGCTCCTGCACAATATCAAATTCTTGCATATTTTCACTCCCTCTGCACATTCTTAGTCTTTCTATACATCCTCAGTTTTTCTATTCTGTGTCACTTATATGCCAGAATATATTTAAGCATTCATTTGTTGTTGAACATTTGAACTGTTTTCAAATGTTCACTATTACAATCAGCGTTATCGTGAACACAGGTGTGCAGAGATCTTTTCAAGTAGGTTTATATGCTCTTTAGATAAATGTTTAGGAGAAGAATTTCTGGGTTATGGGGTAGGTTGATTTTTAATGTTTTCAGAAATATCCAAACTGTTCTCACAGGATTCTTAATTCTTTCGGATGCTAGGATGATTGCAATGTTCCAGAACTCAGTCAGTTTCTCCATCTCTTTCTTTCTCGCTCTCTCTTTCCTCTCTCTTTCTCCCCTCCCCCTCGCTCGCTCACTCTACAGGCCTCTTGAAGGATACTTTGGAGAAAATGTGGGAACTCTGGCTTCTGTGTTCTTGTGACTCCAGATTTATCATGCTCACCAGTGCACTCATAATTCTCTCCTTGTGTATTCCTGGGTCACTGCTTCTGTAGGTAACTCTACCCTCACGTCTGAAGCCACTTTAGTGTCTTTGCACCCTGACACTGCTCCTCCTGCAGTCATGTACCTCTCTCTGTACCTTTCTTTCTTTCACAAATATTTGTTTATTTATGAAGCAGGGAGAGAGAGAGAACCAGAGCATCACCCTGGCATATAAGTACATGAAATAACTCTAGCAATGTCAAAAACTAAAAAAAAAAAAATCACCTTATGTAATTAGTATTATTATTATTATTTTGCCTCTAGGGTTATTGCTGGGGCTCGGTGCCTGCACTATGAGTCTACTGCTCTTGGGGGCCACTTTTCCCATTTTTGTTCTCCTTGTTATTATTATTGTTGTCATTGTTGTTGGACAGAACAGAGAGAAATTGAGAGAGAATGTGAAGACAGAAAGGAGGAGAGAAAGATAGACACCTGCAGACCTGCTTTACTGCTTGTGAAGTGACTCCCTCTTGCAAGTGGAGTGCTGGGGACTCAAACCGGGGTCCTAACACCAGTCGTGCTTTGTGCCATGTGTGCTTAACCCGCTGCACTACCGGCTGATCCCCTGTATATATTTTTAATAGCGGTAGATAATAAAAGAGAAAGAAAATCCTGAGCACTGATCAATGCAGACATATGGAAATGCCAGGAATTGAGCCTGATTTGGGACATCTGGGATGGTAAGCATACAAGTCCTGTGTCCTAAGACTGAGCTGTCTCCCCAGACTCCATAATGTGTGTTTAAATACTACTAATGGAGAGCACACAGCAGGAAAAAAGTCTGTGAAGGCCAGCATATGGAGCAAGGGAGGAAGGAGTACTGCTGGAAGGTTGCTAAGCAACTGAGCAGCAATGAGTAAATTCTGTTGAGGCAGATGATATCAGAAAGCAGTGAAAATGCCTGCGATCTTTGATCTATGTTTTAGTAGAAAAGACCTGCTAATAAAGGGTGCTAGGTAATGAAATTTTGTGAAGGTATTTGTCTCTGACAGTGAAGATTCAGATTGTTGAGTTCCAAGAAAATTTTCCCTTTGCAGAGAGAGAGAGAGAGAGAGAAGCCAAAATATCTTATTGACTACTATTGTTTTTACTGGGGCAGTGGTGGGTCTAGAATAAGAGAGATCTTAATACCCAAACAGAAGAATAAACTGCAACTCATTTTTCTGCTTTCAGAACTTGTTGCCTTTATTTCAGGAAGGTTGCCTGGATACTTTGTTTATATGTATTTATAAAGAAACAAATGCTGAGCTCAGACCTTGAAATTCAAATGGAAAACATGAGATTTTTCAGAGATGCTGTTTGGTCTGTGAGGCTAAGAAGTTCTGTTTGCCTGTATCCTGGTTCAAGATTATCTTTTGAGTGTACTAAAAAAGAAGTTTATGTGTGTGTGTGTATGAAATACACATATAATATATAAACATTGTGAAATATACAAGTTTGTGTATATTTGCACATAGCTAGTATGTGTATCTATATATACATAAATGTGTATGTATATACACATATATTTGAACTAGAATTTGAGGCAACTTGCTAACTATTTCTTATTTTTAAAATATTTATTTATGAGAGAAAAGAGGAGAGAGAGAACCAGAGAACTTCTCTGGTGCATGCATTGCTGGGGATCCAACTTAGGACCTCCTGCTTGAGGCTCCAACACTTTATCCACTGTGCCACTTCCCTGGACCACATGTTCTTTTTCCTTCTCTTCTTTTTAATTTTTTTAATTATCTTTATTTATTTATTGGATAGAGATAGCCAGGAATCGAAAGTGTGTGGGGTGATAGAGAGGAAGTGAGACAGAGAGACACCTTCAACATTGCTTCACCAAGTTTTTCCCCTATAGGTGGGGACTAGGGGTTCGAATCTGGGTCCTTGCACATTGTAACATGTGCACTCAACCAAGTGCACCACCACACAGTCCCTCTTTTCCTTTCTCTTCTCCTTTTCTTTTTAAAATCATTATATACAATTATTGTCAACAGGCATTTGCTTGCTCTTAGATATGCTTGAAAACACTCCTGCCACTTAGGCATAATTAATAAAGAGAGGTGCACAGGAGACATACTGCAGAGGTGGTTGATAATCTGATTTCTGCTTGTCAACTGCCTTGGCTAGTGCAGCTGCTCAGACAGACGAACGTTGAGGAGATGGACAGAGACCAGCAAAGCTCTAGATTTGGCATCTATCTGTACATCAAATGACTCATAGGTCAAAACCAGATTTTTCAAGCTCTGTTCTGACTGAAAAAGTCCCAGTTTCCCTGTGCCTCACATCCTGTTATGTTTTTCATAGAAAAGAACATCAAAAGAAATGCACATTGATGACAGATTTCCCTAGCTTACTCCCCACCCCTTTCCCTGTTCTAAGAAGTTTCTCTTTTTCACTTTCAAAACCCTGGAGTTAATTTAGTATTCTGAAATCTGAGTTTCTAAAACAAACTCTCATGAATGCTGCAGTTGCTATGTTTTGTTTTGCTGTTCTTTTACAATCCCCTGATAGTGCTTGTTATTATTAAGAAAAAAAAATAGATGAGGACAAGGGGGAGGGATTTTCCAATGTGTTTCCAAAACAATCACTTTTAGACAAACGTCAACAAAACAAGATATTTTACTGTTGCAATAACAGCTTTGCAGGTACCAAAACCCAAAACATATTATGAATGTTCTTTTGTTTTTAATTGCTGACAGCATGCTTATTATTTTTTTTTCCTTTTCTATTTCCTTTCTTTTTTTTCCCTTCTCCTTTTTTCTTTTACTAGAGCTCTGCTTAGCTCTGGTTTGTGGTGGTGCAGGAAAGTGAATCTTGGACCTCAGAGCCTCAGACATGAAAGTCTTTTGCATAATCAGTGTGTTATCTCTCTAGCACCCCTTTATTTGCTTCTAAAAAAAGTAGAATTTGCTGGGCCAAGTGGTGGTGCACCTGGTTAAGTGCGTACATTACAGTGCACAAGGACATGGGTAAACATGACCTTAAAGGGCTGGTACTGGCCTTCCTATTGACTGTCAGTAAAATTACACATGAAATTGAGCCCCTTGTCCCCACCTACAGAGGTTAAGCATGTCTGCAGGTGTCTGTCTGTCTTTTTTCCTCTGTATCTCCCCCTTCTATCTCAACTTCTCTCAATCTTTATCCAATAATAAATAAAAATAAAAGATTTTAAAATAGTAGAGTTTGCCAAGCATTTTTAAAGACTAAGTTTTTCTATACTTTAAGAGATTGTCAAATTTCAAATGTATATCAGTTTTTCCACAGAAGAAAAAATTGCTGCATGACCCTAAAAATACCACAAATAAATATATTGAATAAATATTTATTTATTTGTGAGAAAGATAGGAGAAGAGAGCAAGAGAACCAGACATGTTCTGGTACATGTGCTGTTGGGGACTGAACTTGGGATTTCATGCTTGAGAGTCCAATGCTTTATCCACTGTGCCACCTCCCAGACCACAGATAATGATTCATTTTATACTGAGTCTGGACTAGAGTATGCCCACCTATTCATTTATTCAAACATACATCAGTAACTCTATATGTGTCATAGGCAGCAAGCATAACAATACAGGATTCCTGTTAATAGATTTTACATACCACAGTGAGAAGTGGTAGGAGATTATAGATAAGTAATGAATAAGAACCTATAAGAACTGCTAGTTTACAGAGGAGATGGTGCTCTGTATAGTAGAACTAACCTCTTGTGGGAATGTGTGGAAAATTGCTACAAAGATAATCACCAACTTTTATTTCCAACCCTCTATGCACTTGCCACTTTAAGTAGGAAATTCATTTTTCCACCTATCAATGTGGGCTGGCTCTCATGCTTTAAAATGTGGCAGAAAGGACACTGCATGACTTCCAAGCATAGTCCTGAAGATACCTTCAGCTCCCATTTTTATCTTCTTGATAGTTAGCTAACCTGTAAAGAAGTCTGAGAGGGAGAGGGAGAGGGAGAGGGAGAGAGAAAGGAAGACAAAGAGAGAGAGGAAGAGAAAGAGAGGGAGAGAGAGAAGGGGAGGGGAGGGGAGGGGAGGGGAGAGAGGGGAGGAGAGGGGAGGGGTGGGGAAGGGAAGGGAAGGGAAGGGAAGGGAAAGGAAGGGAAGGGAAGGGAAGGGAAGGGAAGGGAAGGGAAGGGAAGGGAAGGGAAGGGAAGGGAAGGGAAGGGAAGGGAAGGGAAGGGAAGGGAAGAGAAGGGAAGGGAAGGGAAGGGAAGGGAAAGGAAGGGAAGGGAAGGGTGCCTGACTGGTCCTGCTACCTGAGTTGAGGTGCTAGACATGTGAATGAAGCCATCTTGGATCTCCAGCTTCAACCAGACTAGTCCAGTCAACACCAGGTGGAGCAGAAATGAGCTTACCCATCAAGCATAACTCTACTGCAGGCATATGAGCAAACTCATGGTGATTGCTTTAATGTCTTCAAGAGCCTCAGCTAACTGAAACAGAGGGTTAGATGAATTTTCTGGAGGAAGTTCTAGTTAAGATTTGAAGCCTCTTTAGGAAGAGGCTGGTGCTCAGGCAGACAGAACAGTATCTGAAGACCCCAAGCCTGTATAAACATGGTGTTGTCAAAACCAGAAGATGCCAGTGTGGCCAAAATATAGGTGAACTAGAGAAAAGTAAGTTTGGAAGCTGGAAGTGGACAAGTGTCAGATTATACTTAGCTTCTAAGTTATAAAAAAACACATATGGGCTGGGGAAATAGTGCTTCTGCAGCAGACTTTCATGCCTGAGGTCCCTAAGGTCTCAGGTTCAATTCCTGAC